>NW_023413940.1:0-23501 GCF_903995425.1 Onychomys torridus | reverse complement strand
GATGTGACAGCACACCTGAAAGCCCTTGAACAAGAAGAAGCAAAGTCTCCAGGAGGAACAGATGCCAGGAAATTATCAAATTGATAGCTGAAATCAATAAATTAGAAATAAAGAGACAAATAAAAGGATTAATGAAACAAAGAGTTGGTTCTTTGAGAAGATCAAGAAGATAGACAAGCCCTTATCCAAACTAACCAAAAGAACAGAGAAAGCATCCAAATTAACAAAATCAGAAATGAAAAGGGGGACATAACAACAGACAATGAGTAAATCCAGAGAATCATCAGGTCACACTTCAAAAACCTCTACTCCACAAAACTGGAAATCTAAAAGAAATGGATAACTTTCTGATAGGTAGCACATCACCTAAGTAAAATCAAGACCAGATAAAACATTTAAATAGTCCAATAACCCCTAAGGAAATAGAATCATCATTAAAAGTCTCCCAACCAAAAACAAGCCCTGGACCAGATGGTTTCACTGCAGAATTCTACTAGAACTTCAAAGAAGACTTAATACCACTACTCTTTAAATTGTTCCACACAATAGAAGCAGAAAGTATACTACCAAACTCCTTCTATGAGGCTACAATTACCCTGATTCCTAAACCAAACAAAGATGCAACAAAGAAGGAGAATTACAGACCGATCTCCCTCATGAACATTGATGCAAAAATACTCAATAAAATTCTGGCAACAGACTCCAAGAACACATCAATGCTGTGGATATCACTCTGTATAAATAAAGTGCTGATTGGTTAGTAGCTGGGCAGGAAGGTCAGGGTAGGTGGGACAAGGAGGAGGAGAAGGCTGGAAACAGGAACGCTGGGAGAGGACACTGCCAGCCACTGCCATGAGAAGCAACATGTAAAGACACTGTTAGCCACAAGCCATGTGGCAAAGTATAGACTAACAGAAATGGGCTAAATCTAAGAGTAAGAGCTGGACAAGGAAGGCCTGAGCTAATGGCCAAGCAGTTTAAATAATATAAGTTTTCTGTATGATTGTTTTATACGTAGGTGTGGGCTGCAGGGGATTGGTGGATCCTGGGGAGAAACTCTCCAACTGAACATCAAAACAATTATCCACCATGATCAAGTAGGCTTCATCCAGGGATGCAAGGGTTGTTCAACATATGAAACTCCGTCAATGTATTACACAATATAAACAAAATCAAAGAAAAAAACCTCATGATCATCTCACTATATGCAGAAAAGGCATTTGACAAAATCCCACACCCCTTCATGATAAAGGTCTTGGAGCCATCAGGAATACAGGGAACATACTTAAACATAATAAAGGCAATATACAGCAAGCCAACAGCCAACATCAAATTAAATGGAGAGAAACTCAAAGCAATACCACTAAAATCAGGAACAAGGCAAGGATGTCCCCTATCCCCATACTTATTCAATATAGTACTTGAAGGCTAGCCAGAGCTATAAGACAACATAAAGAGATTAAGGGGATACAAATTGGAAAGGAAGAAGTCAAGCTCTCCCTATTTGCAGATGACATGATAGTATACATGAGTGACCCCAAATATTCAACCAAGGAACTGATACAGCTACTAAAACCTTCAGCAACATAGCAGGGTACAAGATCAACTCAAAAATATCAGTAGCCCTCCTATAGACAATAGACAAACAGGCTGAGAAGGAAATCAGAGATACATCACCCTTTAAAATAGCCACAAATGATACTCTAACTAAGCATGTGAAGGACCTATATGACAAGAACTTTAAGGCCCTGAAAAAAGAAATTAAAGATGTCAGAAAATGGAAAAATCTGCCATGCTGATGGATAGGCAGGATTAACATAGTAAAAATGGCGATCTTACCAAAAGCAATCTACAGATTCAATGCAATTCCCATCAAATTACCAACACAATTTTTCACAGATCTGGAAAGAATAATACTCACATTCATATGGAAAAACAAAAAACCCAGGATAGCCAAAAGAATCCTGTACATAAAACAACTTCTGGAGGCATCACGATCGCAACCTCAAGCTCTACAACAGAGCTACCATAATAAAAACAGCTTGGTACTAGCATAAAAACCAACATGTGGACTAATGGAATCCAATTGAAGACCCTGACATTAACCCACACACCTATGAATATATAATTTTTGATAAAGAAGCCAAAAATGTACAAAGAAAAAAGAAAGCATCTTCAACAAATGGTGCTGGCATACCTGGATGTCAATGTGTAGAAGGCTGCAAATAGAAACATATCTGTCACCATGCACAAAACTTAAGTCCAAGTGGATCAAAGACCTCAAAATAAATCCAGCTACTTTGAACCTGATAGAAGAGAAAGCAGAAGTACTCTTGAAAGCATTGGCACCAGAGATCACTTTCTAAATATAACACCAGTAGCACAGACACTGAGAGAAACAATCAATCAATGGGACCTGTTGAAAATCTCTCTCTTGACTAGCATGAGATTACCCCAGCTTCTTTATGTGGGCATTCAGTGCTATGAATTTCCCTCTTAGCACTGTTTTCATAGTATCCCATAAGTTTGGGTATGTGGTGTATTCATTTTCATTGATTTCTAGGAAGTCTTTAATTTCTTTCTTTATGTCTTCCTTAACCCATTGGTGATTCAGTTGAGCATTATTCAGTTTCCATGAGATTGTAGGATTTCTGTAGTTTTTTCTGTTGTTGAAATCTAACTTTAAACCATGGTGGTCTGATAGAACACAGGAGGTTATTCCAGTTGTTTTGTATCTGTTGAGATTTGCTTTGTGGCTAAGTATGTGGTCGATTATAGAGAAGGTTCCATGGGGTGCTGAGAAGAAGTTATATTCTTTTATGTTCGGGTTGAATGTTCTGCAGATATTGATTAAGTCCATTTGAGCCATAACATCAGTTAAGACCATTATTTCTCTGTCAAGTTTCAATTTGGCTGATCTGTCCAGAGGTGAATGTGGGGTGTTGAAGTCTGCTACTATTAATGTGTGGGGTTTTATATGTGATTTGAGCTTTAGTAATGTTTCTTTTACATATGTGGGTGCCCCTGTGTTTGAGGCATAAATGTTCAGAATTGAGACTTCATCTTGGTGGATCTTTCCTGTGATGAGTATGTAATGTCCTTCATCATCTCTTTTGATTAATTTTAGTTTGAAGTCGATTTTGCTGGATATTAGGATGGCTACACCAGCTTGCTTCTTAAGACCATTTGATTGGAAAGTCTTTTACCAGCCTTTTGTTCTTAGGAGGTGTCTGTCTTTGAGTTTGAGGTGTGTTTCTTGTATGCAGCAGAAAGATGGGTCCTGTTTTCATATCCATTCTCTTAGTCTGTGTCTTTTTATAGGTGAATTAAGTCCATTGGTATTACGGGATATTAATGACCAGTGATTGTTCATTCCTGTTGTTATTTTTACTTTTTGTTGGTAGTGTGTGTGTACTTTTCTTCTTTGAGGTTTACTGCTGTGGGGTTATCTATTGCCTGTGTTTTCATGGGTGTATCTGCCTTCCTTAGGTTGGAATTTTCCTTCTAGTGCTTTCTGTAGGGCTGGGATTGTGAATAAGTATTGCTTAAATCTGGTTTTGTCTTGCAAGGTCTTGTTCACTCCATCTATGATGATTGAAAGTTTTGCTGGGTATATTAGTCTAGACTGGCATCCATGGTCTCTTAGTGTCTGCATTATATCTGTTCAGGTCCTTCTGGCTTTCAAAGTCTCCATTGAGAAATCGGATGTTATTCCGATGGGTTTGCCTTTATAAGTCACTTGGCCTTTTTCCTTTGCTGCCCTTAATATTCTTTCTTTATTCTGTACGTTTGGTTGTTTAATTATTATGTGGCGAGGGGACTATTTTTGGGGGTCTAGTCTGTTTGGTGTTATGTAGTCTTCTTGTGTCTTCATAGGCATTTCCTTCTTTAAGTTGGGAAAGTGTTGTTCTATGATCTTGCTAAATATATTTGCTGTGCCTTTGAGTTGATATTCTTCTACTTCCTCTGTCCCTATTATTTGTAGGTTTGATCTTTTCACATTGTCCCAAATTTCATGGACATTTTGGGTCATGACTTTGTTGTTTTTCGTGTTTCCTTTGACTGATGTATCTATTTCTTCTAACGTATCTTCAACACCAGAGATCCTCTCTTCCATCTCTTGCATTCTGTTGGTCATACTTGCATCTGAAGTTCCTGTTTGTTTACTCAGATTTACTATTTCCAGCATTACTTCTGCTTGTGTCTTTTTCATTTTTTCTATTTCCCTCTTCAGGTCTCAGACTCTTTCCCTCGTCTAATTTGTTGCTTTTTCATGATTTTTTTTTCAGGGACTTATTGTTTTCTTCTGCTTTATTTGTCCTTTCCTGTAGTTTTTTATAGCATTCTTCCCATTTTTTTGTCTGTTCCTCCACTTTTTTTTATTTCTTCTATATAAGGCTCTAGCCTCTTCATGATGTTACTTATAAGGTTGTTTTCTTCTTCTTCTTCCATTCCATGATGTTCAGGTCTAGCTTTTGGAGAAAGGCTAGGTTCTGGTGATGCTGTATTGCTCTTTATTTTGCTGTATGTTATTCTGCCTTGATGTCTGCCCATCTCCTTGTGGATTTGTTCTTGGTCTTATCAGTGTACTTGGTCCAGACAGAGCTGACAGATTTAGGGATCCTCTCTCTGGTCCAGATGGAAGTGCTGGGCCAGATCGGAGCTCTGGTCCAGATGGGAGCTCTGGTCCAGATGAGAGTGCTGGCCAGATGGGAGCTGAGGGCTGGACTCGGAGTCTCAGGAAGTCCCTGGGGGTCTTCTTATTTTGTCCAGATTGGAGCTTTCTTGCCCAGATGGGAGTTCCAGGGCTGATGGTAGTTGGGGGCTCTGTTCCAGATGGGAGTTCGAGGGCAGGATGGAAGCTGGGGGTTTGTTGCTAAGTCTCTTGAAGTGACTGGGGTCTCTCTGGTCCAGATGGGATTTCCAGGGCAGATGGGAGCTGGGGCTGGTCTCAGAGTCTCAGGAAGTGGCTGGGGTCTGGAGCAGACGGGTGTGAGGCCAGGGTGTGGAGATTGCAGGGTCTGCCAGCAGTCTTAGAAAGGGGGAGCCTTTTCACAGGACCTACCAAATGGCTGGAAACTGGGGCTAAGTTGGGCAGGTCCTCCCGGGATGGCTAGTGCCCAGGGGTGGTGTCTGGAGGCGGGTTCCTCTTTGACTATAACACCAGTCACACACCTCTGGTCCAGTTTGTAGTTCCAGGACAGGATGGAAGCTGGGTGCTGGTTTCTAAGTCTCTGGAAGTGGCTAGGGTCTCTGGCAGATAGTTGTGGGGACAGGGCATGGAAGTTATAGGCTTAACTGGAGGGTCTTGGAGAGAGGGGGAACCTTCCTGCCGGGGATGGGATGGTCCTGCCCCATTGATAGAACCTAGGGCCCAGTTGGGCAGGTCTTCCCTGGAATGGCCGGTACCCAGTGCTGGAACCCAGGTGCAGGCCTCTCTGGGTGTGACTCCAGGCACTCAGCTCTGGTCCAGATGGGAGTTCGGGGACGGATGGGAGCTGGGGACTGGTCTCTGAGTTTCAGGAAGTGGCTGGGGTCTCGGGCAGATGGTTGTGGGGGCAGGGTGTGGAGATTGAAGGGTCTGCATGCAGTCCTGCAAAAGGGGAGCCTTCCCGCAGGGCCTGCCAAATGGCCAGAAACTGGGACCAAGTTGGGCAGGTCCTCCTGGGAGGGCTGCTGCCCAGGGGTGGGTGGAAATACTTTTTTTTTTTAAACCTTACTTACTATAGTAGTGGCCATACTTTTGTAGCCTTTATTATGTTGAGGTATGTTCCTTTTATTTAGAAGATCTTCAGTGTTTTGTTTTTTTAAATCATAAAAGGATGTTGGACTTTTTCAAAGGACATTTCTGAATCTTTTGATATGGTCATGTGGTTTCTATCCTTGAGTTGGTTTATGTGATATTTTACATTTATTGTTTTACATAGTTTCAACCAACCTTGTATCTTTGGAATGAAGCCAACTTGATAATGGTGGATGAAGTTTTTGATAAGTCATTAAATTTGGTTTGACACTTTATTGAGAACTTTTGTTTCCATGTTCATTAGGCTCATTTATTTTGTTTATTTTTTTAAAGACAGGTTTTCTCTATGTAGACTTGGTTGTCATGGAACTCACTCTGTAGACTCTATAGATCTCTCATTGAGATCTACCTGCTTCTTCTTTCTAAGTGCTGGGAATAAAGGTGTGCAGTACCACAGCCTGGCCGAATGAATTTACTTAGTGTTATTACTTGTTTTTTAATCAAGAAACAAGCGGTTTTGTCAGACAGAGTTGGTCCTCATGATTGTGCAGCAAACATTCTTAATCACAGAGTTGTCTCTCCAGCCCCTCAAGACACATGATTTTAAAAAGCCTCTCAGCCAGGCAGCAGTGGCACATGCCTTTAATCCCAGTACTTGGGAGGCAGAGCCAGGTGGATCTCTGTGAGTTCCAGGCCATCCTGGTCTACTGAGTGAGATCCAGGACAGGCACCAAAACTACATGGAGAAACCCTGTCTCAGAAAACAAAGCAAAACCAAAAAAAGAGCCTCTCAGTGAGTCAAAGGCTTGCCAGTTGTAGATGCTCAATGAACTATACTCTTGGGAAATTCATAGCAATAATTCATATGAGTATGTGTTTGAGATCAGGCAAACAGAATGTCTATACTACTGGGAAGGAATCTTTGCATCACAAGTTTGCAGTTCAGTAAGGTAGAAACCTAAGCAGAGACAGAGTCTTCAAGAAAACAGACTCAGGTGCTCAGTGATATGGGAAGGACTACCTAGAAGCAGGATTGACATTCAGAGATTCCTGAAGGTCCAGCTGGTGATGACATTGTATCTGTGACCTCTCCCATGAAGGAATGTTCACCGATGGGACCAGTATTTATGACCAGACCTTAATCCCACAGAAACTACTCATAGGCAAGAAAGGCATTTGCAGTACATCCCATGAAGGACCATCAAGTGACAGGACCTGCATGTGTGATTTGGCCTCACAAAGGGCTACATAAAGAGACTCGTGGCTAGTATCTTCCATATTATCTTCTCAAGAGATAAGTAATTGGATAAGAAAGAGGACGAGAGAGAGGTGTTCACTGAAAGCTGGAAGGGAGAGAATCCAAACTAGATTTGTATTAAAGAGCCCATCCTGGGATCCCAGTACTTGAAATACATGAGAAAAGAACATGGTAAGGGTGACAGAGGGTACTCCTCCTGTCGGACACTGAACACAGGGAAGGGAAAAATCCATGATTCATGATTCAGATGGAGGACTTTATTAATTGCCAGGTGAAGGCTGGAGAGACAGCCTAGTAGCTAGGACCACCTACTGCTTTTACAGAGGACTCAAGTTTGGCTTCCAACTCCCATACAGTTACACTCAGTGATCTGTAACTCCAGTTTCAAGATTCTCACCTCCTCTTCCGGCCTCAATAGGCATTGCAACCATGTGAAGTACATACAGACATGCAGACAACACACTTTTTTATGTAAAATTAAAAATACCCCAACAGTGAGGCATGAACTGTTTTGCCAATTTCCTCAGGTAATTCTGTTTGTAAAAACCAAGCTTTTGAGGTAAAATCTCTCAGTCATACCATGTATTTGCTGATAGAGTACTTCTGCATGATTGTGGTTTTTTTTAAATTAACGTATAATAGCTTTGTTGTGCATCCTAGTTGTCACATTAACTTTACACAAGATAGAGTCATCTGACAGGAGACAACCTTAATTGAGAAAATGCCTCCATAAAGTTGAACTGTAGGCAGGCAGATGAACAGGATATATTTGTAATTTTTGATGTTTCGTAGAGGGCCAAACCCATTGCAGTTGCAGGCATGTCTAGGCTGGTGGCCCTGGGTTTTATAAGAAAGCCTACTGAGCATGCCAGTAAGATATTCTCCTCCACAGTCTCTGCATCAGCTTCTGCTTCCAGGTTCCTGCCTTGAGTTCCTGCCCCAGTTTCCTTCAATGATAGACCATGATATAGAATTGTAAATTTCTTCCTAAATTGGTTTGGGTCCTAGTGTCTCATCCCAGCAATGGAAACCCTAAGTAAGATACGGATGTTCCATATTTCACCATAACAACCAACAACACACACACACACACACACACACACACACACACACACACACACACACACACACTAAAAATAAAAAAAAAGAACAAAAAAAACCCAAATGCAAATGGCTAGGTGTGTGAAACCATGATAATTAGGGAGCATTTATCTGACTCTGAAATGATTGAGTTGGGAAACATTTTTGTTTTTGCTTTATGTTGCCTCCCTCCCAATTCCCTTCATGTGTGGAAATTGCTGAGGCTAGCACATCCTGCTCTGGGATGTCCTGTATGTCAAATGTGTTTCTTTGATTGGTTAAAATAAATAAAGTGCTGATTGGCCAGTAGCCAGGCAGGAAGGATAGGGTAGGCAGGACAAGGAGGAGGAGAAGGCTGGGAAGTGAAGCTTGGTGCAGTGAGACACTGCCAGCAGCTGCTGTGACAAGATGTAAGGGACTGGTAAGCCACGTGCCACATGGCAACAATAGATTAATAGAAGGGGACTAAATATAAGAGTAAGTACTAGACAATGATAGGCCTGTGCTAATGGCCAAACAGTTTAAATAATATGAATGTCTGTGTGTTTATTTCATAAATGGTTTGTTGCACTAACAGGGCTTGGCAGGGGCTGTAGAGAAGGTCTCCAACTATAACATCCCAAGTTCATTGGATATGCTTTGCCTTAGAAAGAGCACCTTCATGGTCATGGTATCTCCCCTGCCAGCTAAGTATGAAGGGGAAAGGATTTAAAGCAGGAAATGAAATGCTCTCTTACATCCCGGCTGGAGAGGCTGTAAAACACAGAGACTAGACGGAATCAATCTGGATGTGATGGCAACATGACATCTCCAAAATTACTGTTTCCACAATAATGCCCTTTACTGATAATGAAATAGATGAAATCTCAGAGAAAGAACTCAAAAGAATGCTTATAAGTATGTCTAAAGAACTTAAAAGACGCAAATAACTTCTGAGTGTATTCCAAGATACACAAATGGAAGCTAAGAGAAGATATGAAAATGTAATTCAATAAAGAGAAATACTGAGCAACAACAAAACCAACCACAAAGCTCCTTGGAAAACTTTAGCAGAAGAATGAGTCAGGGTGATTAATGTATCATGTCCTCAGGACAGGGGAGGAAGTGAGACTTGCGAAGCATGGTGAAGATAAGTAGGTGGGATGATAAACAGAACACTTGGGATCCATGGGATGGGAAAGCAGAAAGTTTGAGGTCTATAAGTTGGTACAAACAGGTCATTTGAGGCCTGTGTGAGGATATGTAACACCCACTGTCTTGGTTAGGCTTTTGTTAACTCTGCACAAGTGAGAGTTATTATGGAAGAGAAACTTCAATTGAGATTTCCTTAGTCAAGGCTGTGGGGATATTTTCTTGATTATTGATTGATGTGGGAGGGACCATCTCACTATGGGCATTGCCACCCCTTGGTTGGTAGGCCTGGATGCTTTTATACAGCACATTGGGGCAGGCAAGTAAGCAACATTTCTCCATGGTCTTGCTTCAGTTTCTGCCTCCAGGTTCCTTCTCTGAGTTCCTTTGCCCTGGCTTCTTTCAGTGATGGACTGTGCGTTGTAAAATGGAATAAATCCGTTTTCTCCCCAAGTTGCTGTAGTCATTGTCTTAGTTAGGGTAAATCTAGCTATGATGAAACATTGTGACCAAAAGCAGGTTGTGGAGGAAGGGTTTATTTGGCTTACACTTCCACATCCTAGTCCATCATTGAAGGAAGTCAGGCCAGGAACATGGAAGATCCTCCTCTTAGATGACTTTAGTTTGAGTCAGGTTGAGATAAAACTAGTCAACTCAGTTGACCCCTTCTCATGACAAACAAATATATCAGGTTAAAGCCATAACTTTTCCTTTCTTATTCATCCTCAAGGTATCACATTAACACTAATGTCACAATATAAAATATTCCAAGTTTTAAGAATGTCTTGGTTCTTTAAAACTTCAAATAAAGTATCATTAAAATATCCCAATTTTCTTTCCAAATCCAATTTTTTTGTAAATCTCCAAGATCTCTTTAAAATTTTAAAGTCTCAACTATGGGTTCCTGTAAAATAAAAAAAATGTTACTCTTTTACTTTAAGAGAGAAGAACTAGGGCACAGTCATAACCAGGCCAAAGCCAACCAAACTAACTATGTAAACAACACAATGTCCAATGTCTGGGATCTAATGATGGTTCTTCTGGGGTTCTCCCAAAACGCTTGTGTCACTTCTCTGGCTCTGGCATCTGCATCATACATAGCATATCTTCTAAGCTCAGGCTAACTCTGCTGTACCACTGCTGCTGTTTTTGGTGGTGGTATCATGGTACTGGTATCTAAAATACTAGTGTCTTCTTCTGCAAGTGGGCTGCACTTCCTCCAATAGCCTCTCCTGGGCTCGCTTTGTGGTGCAAGGCCTCAACTTTTCTCCATGACCCCTTCATGCCTTTAAAACCAGTACCTGCCAGGAGACTCTTACACTAACAAGTTTGACTGCCAGCAAGAGGTTCAACCTTGATTGCCTCAACCTTGCTCAGCTTCTGTGTACTGATACTGAGAAAACACTTACCTAGAGATTTCTTATCAATGGTGCAGTCACTGATAATTTCTCAGCTCCTGATGCCAACATCTATTGTCCCAGTAAAGCAAAAGTTTTACATGAGTGGTTCTGGTCTCTTGTTAATCATAGCTGATTCTTCAGTTCCAGCTGACCAGACATCACAGATTCTTCATACAAATGAGCTGGAAAAGTCTTTATTTCCCTCTGAAACTTCACAAGCTAGGACTCCATTGTTTGTACTGCTCTCAACATTCCTTTTTCCAAGTTTCAATAGAACAGCCAACTGAGCTCTCAATATTCATAGGTTTTTCTAGCCCAGAGTTCCAGAGTCATTCTACATTCCTTCCCAAAACAACAAGGTCATATCTGACACAGCAATACCCATATGATCTCGGTCCCAGTTTTTGTCTTAGTGTTAGGATTGTGATGCTGAACCATGACTAAAAGCAGGTCAGAGTGGAAAGGGATTATTTGGCTCACAATTCCACATCATAGTCTATCACTGAAGGAAGTCAGGGAAGGAACCTGGAAGCAGACGCTGAAGTGGAGGCTGCAGAAGATTGCTCCTTGCTTATGAGCTTGCTACATACATTGCTCAGTCTGCTTTCCAGTAAATCGCGGGACCATCAGCCCAGGCATAGCCCTACCCA
This sequence comes from Onychomys torridus, assembly GCF_903995425.1. NCBI lineage: Eukaryota > Metazoa > Chordata > Mammalia > Rodentia > Cricetidae > Onychomys > Onychomys torridus. Next base: position 12,239 of record NW_023413940.1, on the reverse strand, counting down.
CAGTGGGCTGGGCACTCCTCCATCCATCACTAGTGAAGAAAATGTCCTACAGCTTGCCTACAGCCTGATCTTATAGAGGCATTTTCTTTCTTTTGCGTTCTTGGAATCAATGTTTTAATTGGTTTTTACTATGTTGAAGAGATAAACGAATCCAGCACATTAATTAACAATATGCCAAAAGGAAGGATGTTTGAATAACTAAATGTGGAGGCATTTTCTTATTTGAGGTTCTCTCATATCAGATTTCTTTAGCTTGTGTGAAGTTGACATAAAACTTGCCAGTACAGTCATGGTCTAGAAACCAATAGAAACCAAACTAAGACTCCAAATCTATAAATCATAAGCATGGAAAAGAGGCAAGAGTTCTTTTCAAAATGCATTTCCAATAAGCTCCTTACAAACTATTTCAAATCTTGGCGAAGATATTCCAGTTTATCTACAGGAGTTATTTATCATTATGAATATCAAGGAGATAAATGCAATGCAAGGTAACCATATATTCAAAATACTAACTATATAAAACAAACATGACATTGAAAGATGTAAGAGAGAAATACCAAGTGGTATATAATGGGAAAACCATAAGAAGAACATATAATGAAAAGTCTGATGGGCTAGGAATAATATATTTCATACTCTGAAAGACAAGTTGTGACCTATTGAACAGTAGCTAGCAAGACTCTGCCATAACTGAAGTAGAAAGAAAACCTTTCCATTATGGAAACTAGCAAAAGTCATTCATGGTCACTAAACTTAGGAGATACTAGAAGGCTAAAAATTGTGTCATACTTATGATAGCAAGAATAATACTGTGAAAATGGCTATCAAGGCAGTCTTCAAGTTGAACAGTATTCTCCACCAAAGTCCAAATACCAGTCCTCCCAGGTGTAGGAAAATACCTCTGAACAGTCACATCTGGACACTTAATGTCCCCCAGATATACTAATTAATACTGGACAAAAACATTAATGCTGGTGATATCACCAGTCCTGACACAAAGTAATAGTTCAGAGCAATACTAACAAAATCAGCATAGCACTGGCAGAAAAACAGACACATCCATTAATGGTGTGTAGAGGACTGAGATATAAACCCACACAGCTACCAAGAACTATTTTTTTAAAAATTATATTTGTGTTTTAATTTTACATATCAGCCATGGATTCCTCTGTCCTCCCCTCTCTCCACCACTTCCTTCCCCCAGCCTCTTCCCTCCATTCACATCTCCTCCAGGGCAAAGACTCCCCTGGGAATTCAGTTCAACCTGGTAGATTCAGTACAGGCAGGTCCTGTCCCCTCCATTCAGGCTGAGCAAAGTGTCCCAGCATATGTCCGAGGTTTCAAACAGCCAGCTCATTCAGTAAGGACAGGTCTGGGTCCCACTGCCTGGGTGCCTCCCAAACAGTTCAAGCTATTCAATTGTCTCACTTATCCAGAAGGCCTGATCCATTTGGGGGCTCCACAGGTTTTCGTTCATAATTCATGTGTTTCCATTAGATTGGTTATTTGTCCCTGTACTTTTTTCAATCTTGGTCTAAACAATTCACACTCTTATAGTCCCTTCACTTTCTCGACAATTGGACTCCTGGAGCTCCACCTGGGTCCTGGCCGAAGATCTCTGCATCCACTTCCATCAGTTATTGGATGAGAGTTCTAGCAAGACAGCTAAGGTGTTTGGCCATCCAATCACCAGACAAGGTCAGTTTAGGCTTTCTCTAGACCATTGCCAGTAGTCTACAGTGGAGGTATCATTGTGGATTTCTGAGGACCTCTCTAGCACTTTGCTTTTTCCTGTTCTCATATGGTCTTCATTTATCATGATCTGTTATTCCTTGTTCTCCCTTTCTGGTCTTGATCCGGCGGGGACCTCCTGCTCCCCTAAGCTCTCTTTCCCGAACCTTGCCCTTCATTACCCCCACTCTTGTCCAGGTTGTTCATGTAGATCTCATCAATTTCTGTGTCATTGTGTGATCCCTGTGTCTTTCTTAGAGTCCTGTTTTCTAGGTAGCCTCCCTGGAGTTGTGAGTAGCAGTCTAGTCATCTTTCTTTTACATCTAATAACATTATGAGTGAGTACATACCATGTTTTTCTTTCTGAGTCTAGGTTAGCTCACTCAGGATGATTTTTTTCTAGATCCATTCATTTGCCTGCATACCTCATGATGTCATTGTTTTTCTCTGCTGAATAGTACTCAATTGTGTATATGTACCACATTTTCTTTATCCATTCTTCAGTTGAAGGGCATCTAGGTTGTTTCCAGGTTCTGGCTATTACAAACAATGCTGATATGAACATAGCTGAGCAAATGTCCTTGTGGTATGATTGAGCATTCCTTGGGTATATGCCCAAGTGTGGGTCTTGGGGGAAATGGATTCCCAATTTTCCATGGAAGCACCATACTGATTTCCAAAGTGGCTGTACAAGCTTGCATTCCCACCAGCAGTGGAGGAGAGTTACCCTTACTTTACATCCTTTCCAGCATAAGCTCTCTTCTGTGTTTTTGGTATCTCAGAGTCTTTTTCATTTGCATTTCCTGGATAATTAGGGATGTTGAGCAATTCCTTAAATGCCTTTCAGCCATTTGAGCTTCCTCTGTGGAGAATTCTCTGTTTACTTCTATAGCCCATTTCTTAATTAGACTGTTGAGCATTTTGATGTCTAATTTCTTGAGTTCTTTATATATTCTGGATATCAGCCCTCTGTCAGATGTCGGGTTGGTGAAGACCTATTCCCATTTTGAAGGCTGTCGCTTTGTCTTGTTGACCATGGCCTTTGCTCCACAAAAGCTTCTCAGTTTCAACAGGTCCCATTGATTGATTGTTTCTCTCAGTGTCTGTGCTACTGGTGTTATATTTAGAAAGTGATCTCCAGTGCCAATGCCTTCAAGAGTACTTCCTACTTTCCTTTCTACCAGGTTCAGAGTAACTGGATTTATGTTGAGGTCTTTGATCTACTTGGACTTAAGTTTTGTTCAAGATGACAGATCTATTTGCAGCCTTCTACACATTGACATCCAGTTATGCCAGCACCATTTGTTGAAGATGCTTTCTTTTTTCCATTGTACAGTTTTGGCTTCTTTGTCAAAAATTATATGTTCATAGGTGTGCGGGTTAATGTCATGGTCTTCAGTTTGATTCCATTGGTCTACATGTCAGTTTTTATGCCAGTTCCAAACTCTTTTTATTACAGCAGCTCTATAGTAGAGCTTGAGGTTGGGGATTGTGATGCCTCCACGGGATGTTTTATTCTTTTGGCTGTTCTGGGTTTTTTGTTTTTCCATATGAAGTTGCATATTATCCCTTCCAGGCCTGTGAAGAATTGTGTTGTTGTTTTGATGGGGATTGCATTGAATCTGTAGATTGCTTTTGGTATGATCACCTTTTTTTACTATGTTAATCCTGCCTATTGATGAGCTTGGGAGATCTTTCCAATTTCTGACATCTTCTTCAATTTCTTTTTTCAGGGACTTAAGGTTCTTCTCACATAGGTCCTTCACATGCTTAGTAAGAGTAACCCCAAGGTATTTTATATCATTTGTGGCTATTGTAAAGGGTGATGTATCTCTGATTTCCTTCTCAGCCTGTTTATCTATTGTATGTAGGAGGGCTACTGATTTTTTTGAGTTGGTCTTGTATCCTGCTATATTACAGAATGTGTTTATAAGCTGTATCAGTTCCTTGGTTGAATTTTTGGGGTCATTCATGTATACTATCATGTCATCTGCAAATAGGGAGAGCTTGACTTCTTCCTTTCCAATATGTAATCCCATAATCTCCTTATGTTGTCTTATTGCTCTGGCTAGCACTTCAAGTACTATATTGAATAAGTATGGGGATAGGGGACATCCTTGCCTTGTTCCTGATTTTAGTGGTATTGCTTTGAGTTTCTCTCCATTTAATTTGATGTTGGCTGTTGGCTTGCTGTAGATTGCCTTTATTATGTTTAGGTATGTTCCCTGTATTCCTGATCACTCCAAGACCTTTATTATGAAGGGGTGTTGGATTTTGTCAAATGCCTTTTCTGCACTAGTGAGTTGATCATGTGTTTTTTTTTTTTTGAGTTTGTTTATATGGTGTAATACATTGTCGGACTTTTGTATGTTGAACCACCCTTGTATCCCTGGGATGAAGCCTACTTGATCATGGTGGATAATTGTTTTGATGTGTTCCTGGAGTCTGTTTGCCAGCATTTAATTGAGTATTTTTGCATCAATGTTCATGAGGGAGATTGTCTATAGTTCTCTTTCTTTGTTACATCTTTGTTTGGTTTAGGAATCTACATTGGTGGTATACGGTGAGCCTAGCTGCCTTCTGAGAACTGTTTTTTTTTTTTTTCCAAAAATACCAAGCATAGACTTTTCAGAAAAAACAATCAGTTTTTGCTAGGAAAAATGTATGCTCACTTGTAGGAGAATAAAGCTCAAGTCCAAATGCTCCTAAGAATTTAATGCAATGCTTCAAACTGTTAGAGGAAAAAGTAAACACTTTTAATACATAGCCAAATAAAGACTGATAATTTCCTCTCATTCAGGAGGTGATGCCTACTATTAACAAGTGGAACCTCACAAACTAAAAAAGATTCTATAAAGCAAGAGAAACAGTGAGGAGGTTGCCCATAGAATGGAAGAAAGTCTTTAGGTCTCTACATCTGTTAGAGGATTACTATCTAGAATGAAACAAATTAAAAAGTTAACAGAAAACATCCTAGTTAATAACTCATGAATTAAAAGATAGTTCACAGGAGATGGAATTCACCTGGCCAACACACACACACACACACACACACACACACACACACACACACACACATTCAACCTCACTGGTTATCAGAGAAGTCTAAATTAAGATTATATTGAGATTCATTTCACCTAAGTTAGAATGACACTAATTATGTCAAGAAATGACAAACTGTCAAGAACACAAAGTGAAGAAAAATATATGTCACCGGTGAGCATAGAAGATATTACATCAGGCACAGGGGTTGTAACAGGCCCCCAGAACTTAGCACAATGGACACGATGTTGGAGGCATCATTCTGACCTCAGAACCCAGCATGTAGACACCAACACCTACAGAAATGGAAGCAAAGACCTAATCCATGAAAGACAGAGTCAATAACTCCAGGATCTAGGAAAGCCCATTAATGTACTAGCCTTGCGTTTTTTTGTTTGTTTGTTTGTTTGTTGTTTTTTTTTTGGCTTCTGTAGTTTTGCTTTTTGCTAACTGTTCTTGCTCACTAAAGCATGTCAACCCAGAATATAGTTTTTGTGCTTAAAAGACCAAAGGCTGTTCCACCAGGGCTGTGTGATTTGTGCAAGTTTCCCATGCAGCTGCTGGCCAAAAGAAATACAGACTTTCTATTTGGCCATAATAGTGTCCATGTGTGCTCTTTTCTAGAATCACCACACAGCAGAATCTCAATGGAGGTTCTTAAAAAAATTAAAAACGAATCTTCCACATGACCCAGTTATACCATTTCTGGGTATTTACAAGAAGGATTTCAACTCATTATATTAGGGACATCCTGCACATCAATATTGATTACAGCAGAATTATACTAGTCAGGTTTCTTTAGATGAGCAGAGCTGATAGAATCATTCAATCCATCCATCTCTCTCTATAGAAAGGGGATATATTGGAGTGGCTTACAGGCTATGGTCAACTTAGTCCAACAATGAATGTCTACCAACAGAAAGTCCAGTGGTAGAATAGTGATAAGTCCATGAAGCTAGACTTCTCAGCTGGTCTTCAGTGTACTCTGAAATCCCCCAAAAGAAGTAAGATCTAATGCCAGTGAAGGAATGGACATGCTAGCATGAGCAAGGGCGAGCAGGCAAAGAACACAGGGCTTCCTTCTTCCATGTCCTCTGTATAGGATGCCACCAGAAGGTGTGACCCAAACTAAAGGCAGATCTTCCCATCTCAAAAGACTTCAAATGATTTAATAATTTTTTTTAATGCAGAAAATTCCCTCACAGTTGGACCCAGTCTACTAATTCCACATGTATTCGGGTTGCCACCAAAATGGTCTTTCCAGCAGTCCACAGGAGCAACATTAAGGGAATTGCCTGGGTGTCAACAACAGAGAAAGGTATAAAGAAAATGTGATTTATTAACATAGTGGAAAATTATTAATTCATAAAATGAATGCAGTTATGCTTTGTGAAGAAATAATCTGCAGAGATTATCATATAAATTACCCAGGTTTAGTAAACTGTCCATGTTTTCTTTTATATGTGGTTCCTAGATTATAATTTACATGAATGAAATCCTGTGTGTGTATGTTTCATGAAATTAGAGGCAAAGCTCTGTAGCAGAAAAATGATGTCTAAGCACTGTGGGGAGAGGTGAGAAATGGGCAGACTGTGGTCACAGAGGAGGTGTGCTCAGTACTCAGTATGTACTTCAAGACATACCATGTCCAGTGAATGAAAACCTCCAGGATAATATTTTTAACACAACTAGAGCATTTAATTGATTTAATATTTAAAAAGTATTATGTGAGTTTCATTTCATATAGAATATGATATTGTACTTAGAAAATGTAAAACTTACATTACCAAGTTAAGATAAATATTGAAAGACACCTTACTCACAAATGAAATAACAGACATAAGACTTTTTAGGAAGTTTTACTAAGTATTCAAAATATGTGAATATAGCTATTTTGTATATCCATCTCTATCTACATAGTCATCTGTATTACTACCTTTGGACAGATGGAGCTATACAATTCATTTAAGTCTTAAAAATCCACGTATACATGTGTATTAGTATTAATGTCTCTTCTTGTCCACATTGAAAAGCACTTTGCTTTTGTTGAAAACTCACCTGCTATTACATTGCATAGCCATAATATCTAGAAATTTCCATATCCTTCTGCCTCTGAAGGAAGAGCTGCAGTTTTCCCAGAGAGGTGTACTTGGCAGCATTCTCTCTCTCCTGTTGAGCCAGCCTCTTCATGGCCTCCCTCTCTGGCCTCTGCTCTTCTGTGATGGGCTGTGAGATGACTGGCCCTGGAATGTTGACTTTTCTCCATGGAATTGGTTGGCGGCTCAAGTCTTGCATCAGATACTGGATTTGAGGTTTGGGAGATGATGGGGCCTTGTTCTTGTCAGCAGAAGCCACTCCCTCTGTAGTGAAGTGTGAGATGATGCCCTGTAGGATACTGGCCTACAGACAGCTGGCTGAGGCCCAGTGCAAGACTGGATGGTTTTGGTTATGTTAGGTCTTATGGTACTGGTAGAAATAGGCAGAAATTGCTTGTCAGAAGCCATCAAAGAAGTGCTGGCAGGAGCTGGCTTGGAAGGCTTGAGTGTTGTAGACTGAGCTAAGGAGGAATGAGGACTCACAGGTATACTGCAGTGGGCCTCCGTGAAGCCAGAGAGAGAGGATTTCTAGAAACAGGTCTAGTTTGAGTCTTGTACAGGGCTGAGAAAGGCAGAGGTACTAACTTGATCTTGCCAGGTGGGGGCAGCTTATACTGGGATGGAGATGGACACTCCCTGTGAACATTGTCTCTGGTCTCTGAGCATTGCTCTGGGTTTTAATAGGGCCTCGCCCATCATCTGGGACATCCAGAAGTGATGTGGTGACTGGGCCTGTCCTGGGATATTTGTTTTGCTGAAGTTTAGCAGAGCCTCAAAGGCAGAGATGCCAATTTTCTTCTAGCTCTTCTTCCCCAGCAGTTGATAGACTTGCACGGATTCTAGCATGTGCATGCTGAGGTGAGTTCAAGGCTTTTTAAAGCTCTCATGGCTGAACTCGGGTGGATTCCTCTTCCTCTGGTTCTTTGGCTTGGTGGTCTTTTCTTCTGCCTTGACTCTGCTCCTTGTCTGCTTAAGCTCCTCTGTTTGCTTGGAGTTGTTTTCTCTGGCCCTCTTTGTCTTGTCTTGCCCCTGAGCCCTAGATCTGCTGGGCATGCTAGGTGTGGCATTCTAGGCTTTGTCCTCCAAGTTCTTAAGCTTTTTGTCAACATTCTCACCTCTTGGTTCACTAGACCCAGTATTGACCACAGACTTTACTTCCTTCACCAGTTCCTGGAGCTGGATTCTGGCCTGATGAGACCCTTGAAGCATCTCAGAGATTTTCTAGCTATTCTTTCTCCCTTGGTCCAAGAGTACACTGGTGATGCTGGACCTCTGCTGGGCTTGACCACTCCTGATGTCTTTGGATTGGGTTACTGTGGGATCTTGGCATTGGTTCATTTCAGTGAGGGAGTTGACGAATTGGGGAAGGTGACTATCTGCCACCAGTGTAGTCATGTCTGCAAAGTCCATGCTGGAGCCCATCACACCATGAATCACACAGGCACATCCTGACCAGGGCTGCTGCTTCCCAAGGTGGCATTGTGAGGAGAAAGCTGCTGCCTTAGACTCCCTCAATCAGTGTAGTTAAGGGCCTGCTGCATGCTTGCATGTGTTAAAGGGAGAAGTGATGGGTCTTGGTTTTCTTTTATGCCCTCATAGGCCTCCAGATGAGTTGCCAGGTCATCTGTCATCAAACCCTAGTCGTTATTCTCTGTTTGTTCCAAAATTTGATCAGGAGGCACAGGCAGGAATTCTGAAGGATGGTCGATGGGAGCAGTTAGTGACCAGACCCCATGGACAGGTGGTGTCTTCTTCTGGACATCCTGGGTGCAGGCAGTGCAGAGGTCTGGACTCTGCAGCAGACAGAGTGTCTGGCCTGAAGCTGTCCATCCCAGGGATGTCTCCATTTTCACCACTGAAAAAGAGTCAAGGAAGAAATCAGTTCCTGGTAAGTGAGATGCTCCCCACTTTTCAGGACACTTTAGTACACAGGCTCCTTCAGCAGTGAGGAAGGCACTCCTATCAACTCTGCTTGAATAGCACCTCTGTTTGGAGACTTGTGACCAGTCTGTTGTTTCTGGTAACTATGTGATATCATGTTTTCTCATATGTTTCTGTTTGCCTCCGTGTCTGTGTCTCATGTGCATACATAGTATCATGGTGAAGTTACAAAATTCCCATGTGATGTGGTCCCCCCTTTCCTTTCCCTTTGTCTTTGAAAGGGTAAGAATCATTTCTGTGGAAGTTTGCAATCAGGCAGGTTATCTGGTCCATAATTTTCAAGAACTTACTTGTGTCTGCCAACTTTTTAGCATTACACAAATGCCCCAAGTAGCCTGGCTTTTTAAGTGGCTTCAGGTATCCAAGCCCAGTTCCTCACTCCTGTAAGGCAATCATTTCAACAACCCTGGATTTCCTCCAGCTCCACATTTCACAGTCTTGTTATTAATCATGGTAAAATTTGTTTAAGAAGATGAAATATTTCGTTTGGGTTATCTGTGTAGGAGAGAACATATTCAGGAGATCATGCATAGGCTTGACTCACCTCTGAGTAAACATAGAATCAGAAAAGGAGGGAGAGTGAGAGAGCAAGAGAGCGAGAACTAGACAAAGAGAGAGAGAGACAGAGCACACAGAGAGAGACAGAGAGACAGAGAGACAGACAGACAGAGACAGAGACAGAGAGAAAGGAGAGAAAAGCTTTGCCCAGCTTAGCAGTTGTACACTGGTACACCAGGTATACTGGATTCTCCATGCTCTTATTCTAGTAAGAGAACATCAGGGCGAGCACGTTGAATCTGCATATAGTACTTAGCAATTGTACACTGGTACTCCTGGTCTACTAGACTTTCAGTGCACTTAGGCTTATCAGAGTACTCAGGGACAGCAGTTGATATCTGTGAGTAATACTTCTTCTAGGACAGCTTTGGAGTGTCTCTCTTGAGGTGTCATTCCCAGGGAAGTCTCCCTTCGCACCACTGAAAATGAGTCAAGGAAGAAGTCAGTACCTGGGAAGTGGGATGCCCCTCCTTTCAGTGCTCCTCTGCACTAAGGCCCCTACAACAGCTGGGTGACATTCTTAGGATCACTGCCATGGCTGCAGATATGCAGATATTCAGATTTTGGGTAGATATGAAAAATGCACCTCATGCTGGGAAACCTGAATATCCACATAGACAGAAAAAAAAATGTGGTTCCATTTAGTTTGTGGGAGAATTCCTTTAATCTCAACACTCTTGAGGCTGGGCCAGGGTCAGGGCCAGGTTTAGGGCTAGAGCAATTGCAGAGGCTCCAGCAGAATCATAACAAGAGGCAGAGATAAGTGTCAGAGGTAGAGGCATCCTGATGTTTATGAGTTCAAGGCTAGCCTGATCAACACAGTTAGTTCCAGAACATGTAGGATTATGGAGAGAGAACCTGTCTCCAGAAACTAAAAGGAAATTAACAAATCAACGAGTTATATTTCCTATGTGTCACCCTGCGAAAGAGTGTCAAATGCCCCTGTAGCAATAGCGTGAGTAATCCTGATAATATGAGAGCACAAAGTATGCCAAAGTGTTGATTGTTCCCAGACAGGCCAGAATGGAACAACACACCAGCAACTCAAGATATTCTGGCTGTAGGTGAGAGATGCTCTCTCAGGAAAGAAAAGCATTTGTTGCCAGAAAAAAGAAATTATTTGAGTGGGGGTCCTAGAGGACAGGAGGACATCTTAGCTATTGCTAAACCAGTAAGAAGATTATTATTTAGAATATGTAGAATTAGATAAAATTCACAAATCATACAAAGAAGTCAAACCAGGTAGAAACGCACAAATTCAAAGAAATCACTAACAGATTTCACTAAAAAGGATGGTGAGGACATACCATGGTTCAGATTGTGGGGGAACCAGGGAAATGCATAGTGAACCTCCTAGATGCCATCCAAGGGCAAGGAGAAAATAAACGACAGACATCACTGAGAGAGTTCACAGATAGGAATGCTATACAGCGCTGGAGAGGAGGGAAAGTTTCCCAGGCTGGTTGGAAGTCAGTGTGCAGGGACCTCCAAAAGCCAAAACCTGGCCCACCACATGGTTCACATATGCCTTTCCAAAGAACTCAATATATTAGAGAGGAACTTGCCCATCAGTGTTGACTGCAGCTCACTGTGACTGTGCTGAAGGACTGGGCTGAGTGTATTGAGATCATCTTGGATGATGGACTCCAAGAATCTTCCCTTTGGTTTTCTTCACCTAGAAGCCTTCCTTAATCTTTATTGGTCCAGGCAGGAATTGCATCTCTCTTCTCTGCTTTTCGTCACCTTTTAGTAGAGTTTGATTCTTGGACTACGGTGAACCTATATCCTTAAAGTGGATTTGAGTGTCACGGTGAACCTGCTGAAGTTGTCTAATGTTCATTGTGAAGATGCTTGTACTTCGATGCTGCTGGTAGTAGCAAGCCCTTGAGGTATAACCCCTGTTGTTTGGTTGCTCATCGTGTATTTCACTCTGGTCTCAGACTCATGGGCATTCATTGTATCTTGCCTCCCTTCTTATAGTACTGAGGTTGTTATTCATTGATTCTGGCTGCTGCCTTTGCTCTTCATCCCTAAGTATAATAGGTGTGATAGTTACTGAAGCTTCTTCTTCCTGGTAACAGTCTCTGCAGAATGCTGGGCTTTTAGCATTCTCTGCCATGCTTTTTTTTCTGAGAAATGACTAAATATAAACTGGAACACCTGGAGCAAGAAGGCATTAGTTGGTATGTGCTGGTGGGTTACATGAAAAATGATAATGGTACAGTGTTTGAATAGGGACTATTAGTGGGAGAGTTGTTTTTTTTTTTTTTTTTTTTTTTTTTTTTAGGGTGAAGTTTTGCAGGATCAGGATCAGAATTGCTCAGATTCCAATCCCTGAGTTTGAACAAATTCAGAGTTTGGATGTATTTTGTTCTCTGGATTTTCCTGGTTAGAGAATGTTTGGTTCTGTGCTGACTGGGTCAAGGGCAGAGTGTTTCTTTTACTCTGGTTTCAGGGCGAAAGTGTGGTTCTTTTATGGCCCCCCCCTTTTTGTTACCGTTTTTACTCCTGTTTCAGATCTAGGGTGTGTTTCTTTGGCTGGCTCTTTTATCCTACATTTTCGCTTTATGTTTGAAAAAAAGAACAATCCATTTGCGATCTCAGAGTATCTTCACACACCGAAATATGATATTTTGTTAAAATATTTGGAAATCTGGTGTATTTCCTCCTTTTTGTATTGATTGTCATCATTCTATTTAATCACTCACTGGTGGGTTCATAGACTGTTTCATGGATTGTGTGTAGAATGTGTTTATATACATTTATTATTTTGTGTCAAAAAGCACTACTATGAGAGTTTCTGTCAGTCGTTATTGAAAATGACCCTGAAGCCTGTTTAGCTCCCCTCCTGTATTCACATGAGCTGTCAAA
>NW_023413939.1:0-10240 GCF_903995425.1 Onychomys torridus | reverse complement strand
CATATTCTGCCTCTCCTAGTACTCAGCGAAATTAATTTTAGGCACCAGGGACACCACATAAAAGCTTAGCTACACACTGTGGTGTCAAGATGGTCAGCAGAGAACTGCACATAATGACTACCTGTTTTGCAAATCCTTGTCAGTATAAATGGCCAGGATTTCATACAGTTTCAATTAGCTCATATGTTATAATCTGTAGCTGAAGGGTGAGTTCTCCAATTTGTCATCTGCTGCTCCTTCTCAGTGGAGTTGGAGGTTTGGGTTGGAGCCTTCCCAGTAGTCCCTGCCAGGAAGATAAAGTAAAGTGACTTGTATAATTTAATGGCATAGGGCCATAAGAATCCATGCTAGTCCCAAGAGGAAGCCCAAGGAAGAGAAAATATTAGAGCCCCAATGAGTAGGGCAGCTATTCCTATTGGAACTCATGAGCTACTGTATCTGTGCTCATCTGCCATGGCTAGGCATGTGTCTCCCTCTCTAATGCAGTCCTCTCGCCCTGGAAGGCATAAAAATACCCAGCAATGTAGATTTGGAGGAAGCATCAAGCCTCATATCTGATTTAGTACAGGTAAATCCTAGCGTTCTTAGAGCTTAGCAGTACTGTCTCATAGCATGTATCCAGGTTCAAAGTATCTGAATGTCTGAGACTTTGGGTGGATGGTCAGGGGAGTTTCACTCCCTTCTTATTGCCATCAGATTCCCATCAAAACTGAAGCAATCCATTGGGGATAAAGTACAGCAACATCCTTCCCAGAGAAGGACACCTAATTAGTTACCCCTTTTTGCCTGCTGGCCTTCATTCCACTCAGAACTAGATTAGGGATGTCCCTGAAAAGCAGCTGCAGGCTTAAAAATGCATGGCTCTCCCAAACTAACAATCAGAAATTGTATACTCTGAGTCTGCTCTTAGGGCACCCAGACAAGGAGGATTTGACCATTGCTTCCCAAAAGTTCCAGATGCTGAGCCCCCAGTACTGAAATGTTCCAGCCTCAAGCTCCAACTCTCCCGGAAGCTCACCACCCACTTCCTAGGATTCACTGTGCCCTCCCCAGAACCCATTTATTTTTCCATATTTTATTATAGTGATATTTTATTTGTATTGAAATGTGATTTTATTTGTATGTCAATAAAGTTGCCTTGAGGTCAGAGCAAGCCAGAGCAGAAGCCGAGCAGTAGTGGGGTATGCCTTTAATCCCAGCACTTGGGAGGCAGAGCTAGGCAGATCTCTGTGTGTTCAAGGACACAGCCAGCATGGCAGACACATGCCTTTAATCTCAATACCAACCATAGACGACCTGGAGGTCTGTACAAACAGGCAGTGACAAGGAGGTCATGTGGCTGGATTTACAACCAATGAGAAAACAGAACAGAAAGTCTTTAAATAGACAGGACGCACAGAAGTAGGTCTCTTGTGGAGAGGAGGAACTGCAGAAGCAGTGAAGGGTAAGGTTTTCCGCTCTTGCTCTGACCTCGTGGTTTTTAACTCTGCAATCGGTTCTGTGTTTCTTACTTAACAAGCTGGTTACATCTACATTTTATACTGAGATTGAAGACCAGCTTCCTTCCACATTTCTCTGGTCTTCCCATGTTCTCCATTCTCCCTTTCAAGCAGCCTTCTCAGTCTTGCCAACATGTATGGGCAGTGAAAGAATACCCTAACGTCACTTGATGTTCTAAGCACACTGGTGACATCTATAGAATGCTAAGGAGTCCCCAGAATATAATAGCTAGTAATGAGAAGGGACTATTGGGTTCACCAGCAGTAGCCCTCACCTACCTACAAATTACATCATCTGCAATTCAGTAGTGCCATACTGCCCTTCCCAGGAGCCTACTCAAAAACACAAAGACCTTCATCACCTCCTCATTACAAACCCAGGGATTTATCTTTGCTTCATTAAAATTTATTCACTACTTCATGTACAGGAAGTTGAACACAAACCTTCCTAACACATTTCAGGGAACTGGCTTTTCTAACTTGTGAAACCTATAGTCAATAGCACAAGAAAAATAAGGGTTTCTAGGTAACTAAGTAAGGAAGGTAGGGAGGAAAGTTCAGTCCCCTGAAAATCAACAAGCTCATTATGGAGGATGCCATAAGGCTCTTAGTATGGTGGGAGATTATGAGTGTCTTGTCAGAACAAAGTAAGTCCCACAGTTGATGAAAATTATACCTGAACTTAGCAGAATTCATTCCAGCCATTATAGATACCAAAGTGTGATAAACTAGTGACATGTCAGGCTGCAGTTAAGAACCAGTGTTCCCAGGTAGTCCTCAGACACAAGAGCATAAACTCCTATAAGAATGATCGGCATTCCTTCATTAAAGTTTGAAGAAAGATGAATGGCTATTGAGAGGCCACAACAGAGATATGCAAAGGCATTTACAGAAAATCTATGTGTCACAGTTATGGGAACAGTATGTACTGTGTCACTGCTGTGTACTTCACCTAGAGCTACATGAAACTAAATTCCTTGATCTGAGCCTCCATGACAATGCACATGCCCTTAGGAAGGTGACACAGCCAGTTAAATTACAACATCCATCAGAGCATGAGAGAGGGGGCAAAGAAACACAGAGGAGGATTATTAGGAGTCCTTTACATAGACCATTCCCGAACAACCCCACTTCACACTTTTGAATTTTTACTGACTGTCCTGAAAGAAGAACTAGCACCTGTTTGGTCTGGATTGAAAATTCATCAGAAGTCAGACTTTGGCTTAGAAGTGTATTGATGGACCCAGAACAAATGAGTGATGTGAGGCAAACTATGTCTTTTCAGAAGTTTTATCACACTGAGTCATGATTCAAAAAGTTAGCTATCTCAGTAATACCCAATTCTAGAAGTCAAAGCACACACCTGCTCTACACACTACCTCATCTCAGTTAATCCTTACACATTGAAGGACACACAGAAAGTGACTCATAGATGAGACTTTGCCCAGGCACATTCTAAAAGGTCAGACTTTACTCTCCACCTCTGTGGATGTCAGTGTCCCATCTCTCTATAGGATGGTGGATATCTGAGAAGTCAGTTGGTTAACTCTGTCTCCCTGCACAAGGGGACCCAGTGGACAGCCTCTTAAGGATTACTCACACTGTAGAGAATGCACCTTGGCTGCAGAGCCCTCAGCCATGTGCTGAAGATGCATAGATATAAATGCTACAGTTATAATTACGTTGGGAGTATGGGGTTGCCCAATGTCCTTGTCTTGCTTTAGAGTCTCATTTAATGGAAAAGCCATGCAGGGACAAAACATAGTCATCAGATTCACAAGCCATCTTCACTGACAGTCCAGAACACCCAGAGCTAGCAGAAAGGAGACAGTCTCAATTCAGGTAGACGTACGGACAGGAACCTGGGTAGGTGTGAGATGGAGACACAGGCTGTTCTTATTCATCCAAATGAAAAGCAGAGCCTGTGGTCTGAATTACACTCTGAGTATAGGGATTGTAGTGTGTGAGCCCTCAACATGCATTTTAAGAGGTTTGTGTTAGCTTGGCATGTTTTAGCTTGTGGGAGATGTTTGATTCTGTGAGTTTATGGTGAGTCGTTGTACTTGACAAGCAGATTGATTGTGTGCTGAAAGTTCCTGGCTGCAACTGGAGGGGACTGGTCCCATTTATCCATCTCCTTTTTCTGGCTGAAGGCCTGATGCTTATCACTGCTTCTCCCTTGTCCTCCTCCTTACACTCTGAGGCAGTTCTAGCTCTCTGCATTTCATGGGGATTCTCAATGTATGTGGTGTGTGTGCATGTGTGTGTGTGTGTGTGTGTGTGTACATGCACATGCACACGCACATGCTCAATCATGTGTGAACCACTCACATTAGAGTGCAATGGGTATGTGTGTGTACTCCTGAGAGTCTAGGTTCTGTGGCATGGCCTGAGGATTTGCCATTTTCACATTTTCTAGGGGATGCTAGAGATAATGCCAGATAGCTCCACTTTGAAAAGAACATGTCTTGGCCACTGTTCTTACTTTAATGGAACATTGGAATCCTCTGTGGAGTTTATAAAGCCTTCCTGAACTTGAGACTCCTCCCTGGAAATGCTCAATGTATGCTCTGGTCCTCTGTGTATCAATAGACAGCCAGGCATGGGAGTTGCTGTTGTAAAGACAGGAAAAATGTCACAATAGGTTTCCGGTGGTACTAGATATGTGGCAAAGACTCCTGGGATCTTCTTAGAGAGTTACTCTATACCTCCAAGTCCACTGATGAAGCTCATGCAGTCCTGGATAACTCCCTTGGATAACCATCTTCTTCTGGCCTGAGTACATGATAGGAAGTTTAATAAGCTCCTAGGAGGTCCCAGTGTATAAGTGCCAGGCTGTCAATTCCGTGGGGCTGAGGAGTCCAGAACATAGCCAGATTCCATATGACCCTTGTGCTCACGTGGTCCTTTTCTCCTGGGGCCATGCCCTACCACAGGCTGAATTCTTTTGAGATGCTGAAAATGGTGCATAAGCATATGGTGTTGGACTTGCAGAAATTGCCCATGGAGATCAGTGATGGTGTGAACAAGGTCAAACAGCTGATTGAGGAGAATGTATCTTACAGGTATGTGACTGATTTACCTTGGGAGAGACTCATTTGGCCATCTTTCTCTTTCACCCAGAATGAGGTCTCTAGTTCTTGCCTGTCTGCTTCTAGGCATGCAGCCTGACATATGGTCCTTGGCCTTGTGCCTCTTAGACTCAGTTTTGCTAAGTGTGAAAAGACACTGATCCCCTCCAATCCTTGTCCTGCCCTCCTCAGGAGCCCCTTGATAGAAAAATGGTTTGCACCATGAAGAGAGTGTCAGGTAACGTAATACATCTGGGGCTCTGTCCAAGGATTCACAGAGCTGGTTTCCATGATAGAAGTAAACAGAATTGATTCTGGTTGAGACTTCTTCCCTCCAACTGATAGTCTTTTCCAGGTACCTGCTGATGCTTTCCCAATACCATGATCAGTTAAGCACAGGTGTGGACTGTACTCTGTTCTCATGGGGACCATATCCCTTTTGGCATCAGGGTTTCCAGAAGTACTTTGAGTCTTTCTGTAATTTGGTTATTCTCTGTATTTGGCCTGCATCTAAGTGATGCTGGATTGGGTACTGAGAACTCTATTCTTGGGCTGTCTAGGGGTCTGGGACTTTTCAGCACTGGTGGTACTTTGAGATAGTAATGGCAATGGAGACTGGCTGGGACTCACCATGTTTTGGTGGTTGTTCAGTTACCTATATAACCAGACCCTCCAAGATTGGACTCAGCTGAAGGAGAATGTACACATGTTGAGACTGAAGAACAGACTCCTGTGGAATGAGCTGATTAATTTTCAAGAGTCCTGTGAGGAGCTGAAGAGGTGCTTGATGGAGGCCCAAGAGATGATCTGTGAACCTTCTGCTGAGCAGCTGCAGGTAGGCTGTGGTAGTAGGAGCAAGTGCCCCCCTGTCCAACTATAAACACTGAGACACCCATATAACCACTCTGAGTCTGACTAATTTGTATGCTCTCCTAGCAATTTTTAGTCCCTAAGGGCTGTATGGATAGCCATGTTGTGGGTCTCAGTTGAAACACCTGATGTGCATATTCTAAATCAACTACTCATTCAGCATGTTGTACTCTTTATTGTTTTCTGCTCACTTCTGATTTCTATGGTCTGTGTGTGATCTATGCAGGCAGCTACTTAGGGAACAGCATACCTTTCATTGATGATTTCCCGTGTTGTCCTCTGTTGCTCACTCCCTTATTCCCTGGAGCTCAGATCTTTTTCTGAACCTGAAATTTTCTTTTTGGGCTCATCTGGCTGGCCAGCAATCTTTGGATACCCTGTCTTCCAAGGAAGACTTTCAGTCTTGTTTTGTCTCATCCAATATCACAAGTTCAAATGGCTCACAAAGAGGACGGATACATTTGCTCTCTCTTTTGCCTATTCACTTTTATTGTTTTGATACTAATGTTTTTTCTAATAAATCACAAAAATCAAACAATACAGCTGTTTCAAAAATAAACAGTAGACTTCTCTCCTTCCATTGCACAGTGCTAACACCACAGGAAATGTCTGGTTTGTCTCTTACTTCTCAACAGAGAATCCCACAGTGAATCTCCTTGCTGACATTTTGTATTGCTGGTTGTATCATGTACATGTCTATGTCTCAGAACACATTCCCTTTCATAGTTGTGTAGAGTGATGCATTCCTGAATAGCACTGCAGGTGATGTCACTGGCCTCCATCTGACTGACATTGGGCTGAATTCATATTATATGCACTGTCATCTGTTGAAAACTTCCTGGTGTTGACCACGTGTCATTTTATTTCTCTTGGTCTATCAAGGTCAACTGAGGAGGAGCCAGGGTAGGTTTAGTGAAGAGACTGTGATGGGTGAATTTGGAACCTGTAGTGTCAGTGGTTTTCCTGATGGATAAAGTTCATTCAAGGAAAAGTAAGTGCAGGCTGGGGTAGCAGAGCCTTGCTAAGTCTAAGAGCCTTGTAGACAGCATAGAGGACGCACTACCTGATATACATCAGAAAAGGTTCAGCAGTCCTCTCACTGTCCATTCTAAGTTCAGTATGTATTTGAGAGAGAGAGAGAGAGAGAGAGAGAGAGAGAGAGAGAGAGAGAGAGAGAGAGAGAGCAAGCAAGGAAGCTGGGGGTGTTTTTTTGTGGTGTTTTGTGCTTTTCTGTGCAACTCTGTGGGTATGTGTAAACCTCTGTGTGTGTATGTAAATACTGTCTATTGCATGTGCAGTAGTGTTCTTTTGTGTGTGTGTGTGACCATGTGTGAGTGAGTGTAGATATGTGTGTATCCACGTTTCCTGTATGTATAGGGGTAAGTATTAGTGTGTGTTTGTGAGTACAGGTGCTTATAGGTGCAAGTGTGTGTTTGTATGTATGGATTTTAACCTCTCATGTGTGTGTTTCTGCATATTTGTATATTCACTTACTCATCTTTGATGATAATGGAATCAAGTTTGTTGAAAAAGTACTGTGCCCCTCACTTGGAATCCATCAAATATTGTACACTTCCTGCCCATCTTCCTCATGTTGATCCAGCTCAATAGAACAAAGAGACACAAAACTACTCTAACCCAAATGTTTTCAGGTATTTATAGGGGCAAAAAATATTTATCTGCACAGAAATCCTTGGAGCAAACCAAAGGATTGTGGTACATGAAGTTTGGAATGATGTCACTGTGGCAAATCAAGGTGTCTGAAAGGTAGGATAGGCTGCCTGAGGGTTTGTGTCCTTCTCTGCTCTGGGTCAATGGGGACTGCAAACTCAGTGGTCAGGTGGCTTGCTGTGGCTTCTCTGTATCCTATTTTGTCCTCATCCTCACTGCCTGCTACCACTTGCTTTCCCCATTTGTCTAACCAAGGCTCAGTTAACCTTGTCCTTGGATCTTGGGCTGGATATCATTCCTTGAGAGATACTAACTTGCAGTGTGCTTCCAGGTGCATGAGAGTCTAGCAGACATTCCTGAGCCATTCTTTGGTGTGAAAATGGGGCTGTCTCAGTGCACCTCACTCAGGCTCCAGAGGGTCTAAAGTATTCACAATGTGCTGTGTCTGTAGCACTCAGTAACTGCTTTGCTTCAAAGTTGTTTACTCTGAGTGAAAGTCAGCCTCATGGAGGGTTTGTAAGAATGAGAAAGCTAGACATTGCTGGTAGTGTAAAATGGTATAGCACAGTGAGAAGCCACATGCAAGTCTTCAGAAATTTGAACTGTAATCCCCAGGTGACCCTGTGATTCCAGAACAAGAAGTAGGTGTCCACAGAGAAGCTAGGGACATCAAGGTTTTCTCAGCATTCCAGGGAGCATCCTCTTGATGTCCATCATTCAAAAGTAAAAAAGTACAATGTTCTTGGTCTCTTCCATAGAATATTGTTGAGCATAAAATAAAACATAAAATTATTTGGCACTGGTTTAGTCACCATTTGTTACTCCAACAAATCCCTGGCACAGTCACCTCACAGGAAGGAATTGTTTCTTTTTGATCCTAGTTATGGAGATTTTCAAGTTTCCTGTGATCTTGGCTTTGGGTTAAAAGTGAGGCAACCTGTGGTAAAAAGAGCTCATTTTGGAGGAAGTTGCTCACTTTTTTGACAATTGGGAAACAGTAAACAAGACCAGTGGGATAGTCCACCACCATCAAGTAGTCCTTTGCTGGGGAATATCCCTATACTGCACAATCTAGGGAACTTGCTAAGCAGAGTTAGTTAAGGGGCCAGGACCCCTGAGAGACACCTCTCTGTGCATTAGGTTACAGGATAGGCCCTTCAATGACTGAACTGCCTATCTCTCATGCCCTCTGTGTTCTTCTCTCATCCAACCGGTTTACCTTCTTTTCCTTAGTATCCCTGGTGGTTGCTACTTATTTTAGCTTTAAGTGTGAAGCTAAACATGGACTGCATTATAGTGTGCTTGTATGTGTGCACACTTGTACTTGTGTGTGTTCATGAATTTGTGTGTTAGCATGTGAGAGAGCATCCCTCCACTTAGAAAACAATCTTTTAATGAACAGGACCAAGAGCAACTGGATGAAAGACCGAAGGATCTGCTGAAGCAGAAGGAGCTGGTCACCCAGCAAGAGGACTTGTCAAACAAGCTCCAACATCACTTCAATGTCTCTGAGATGTGGTAAGAGCCCAATTGGGAGGAGCAGTTAGAACCATGTAGGTCACCTGTCCCTAGATCTCTGTCCTTTTGGGATGACCACCATCTGAATAGCTCATAGACAAAATAAGGGAAAGGACATCTCAGTATATTGTACTGGCCTGGTCAACAAGAACTTCTCCAGAAAACACTATGTTTGATCTTTAGTGGTTCTGGAATTGTGTACCCCTTATTCCTTCTTGTGCTCTCTGGAATCTTCTCAGTGTCCCCTGTGTCTCTCCATAAATCTCCCTATGGCAGACCTCAACCTAGCAGGAGGATGATTAGTTGTGTGTGTTTCTGGCAGTTTATTTTCCTTTCCAGAATATCCCCTTTAGAGAGAAGTTCCTACCTTTGAGGACATCTGCATGCTACACACTCTTGAAGATTTCAAGTTTTCTGCAGTATGTATCTGTTTCCTTTGAAAAGATTTTTCGCTTAAAAAAAGATTTAGGACTTGAGGTGTTGAACCAAGGATGGTTTCTGTTCTTTAGCAATAATCAGATCCTTCACTGCTTTTATTTTGTAGGCTCCCCTAGAGAGTCTACATTCAATTTCCATGGTTTCTCATATTTACCTTTCTCTAACCAAGGCCATCTATTTCTGCCCTTATCAGTTACACAGTCATTAATACATTTCTGTTTTTCCTCTAAAATAATGCACATACACATCTGGAGAAAATGTACTGAATTTTCTTGCCCAGCACACTGTATTTTTTCAGCTCATCGCCTAGCAGATTTTAAAAGCTGAGAAAAAAATCAAGGCCCAGGTAAACTCTGACCCTTCTTCCTTGGGGAATTGGCGTGATGATCACAGCTGAAAGGTCATGATGGAATACCCTGCTGATTAGAGCAGGATCAGGCTCTATATCTGACATAGCAGTTCCCCAACAGGGCTGTTCCCTAACCGCCTTCCTCCTCTAGGTTAGAAAATCTCCAGTCTGAGTTTGAACAGGCCACTGCTCAGGATGAGAGCCTCCTGCAGACAGAGCTGCTGCAGCAGGAGCACTAAGTCTCATAGGCAAGTGAGCCACCATTTCATCCCATACCTAGAAAACATGGTATTGGTTGGGCACTGGGAGGTCTTGACCTTGGCCTCCAGGGTGAATAGGTCTTGATTTTTTTCTGCCCTGTGGCCTACCCAACCTGTGTCTGTGTCTGATTGCCTTTCCTTCTCTTATAGCAGATCTTCAGAGAACTGAAGAGGCCAAAGAAGCCATAGATGTCTTGAACCCATGACTCAGATCAAGACTTCCCCTCAGAATACACTCTTTTAGAGCTGTGAACTCACCAGTGAGGAAAATACCAGCTGTCTTCCAGGTGATCCAGCCCCAAACAGATCTCTTGGTCTGCTGACTAAGTCCTCCCAAAGAAAAGAAAGCTTCAAAACTGAGCTTGAGACACAGAAAACCTGATCCAAGAATTACTGATAACCATGGCATTCAACAGGAAGTGGCCCCTGTGAAGGTTACTACACCATGGAGGGAAGAGATGTAGTGAACAAGACTATTTCTGTCAGTTTAATATCGATGGCTGTGACAAACTGACTGAGTTCTCAATACACCTCCCTATGTGGTATGAAAATTCTCTCTCTTTT
>NW_023413938.1:0-37986 GCF_903995425.1 Onychomys torridus | reverse complement strand
GTATCTAGAAGTCCTCTTACCTTTCTTGTTAAAAGACTTTTTCTTCTCATCCCACAAGCCTCTAGTTGTAACCTTCCTCTCAAGGCTAATTCAATTAACATACAGCCACGCAATCCAGATGATATACAGTCATTCCAAAATGATGTGTAACCCTATTTTAAAAAAACAAAGAAAACAAAACAGCCAATTTACCTTAACTCAAATGTAGAAATAGCTTTAGCCAAAGCCATTTTGAATACCCTTCACCACACATGTACTAAGCTTTTTCTTTTAGGCCACCAACCAGTTCCCAAACCATGACACAGAGACTTATTAGCTTTGAATGTCCGGCTTTAGCTCTTTCCTTGTTAGCTCTTGTAACTTAGCCTGTTTCCCTTCATCTACGTTTTGCTTTAAGGCTTTCTACCTTTCTTTCTGTATGTCCTACACCTGTCTAGCTGGCTAGCCACTGCCTGGTTTCTGGCTCCAGGAGTGTCCCTTTTTCCCTTATTCTTCCTCCTCTCACGAAAGCCTAGATTTCTCCTTCTATTTATTCTCTGGCCGCCAGCCCCACCCATCTCTCCCGCCTAGCTATTGGCCGTCCAGCTCTTTATTAGACCAATCCAGTGTACCTTACGCAGGTAAGGTAAAACAAATGTAACACATCTCTACATCATTAAACAAACATAGCATAAACAAGTGCAGCACATCTTTACATAGTTAAAGTAATATTGTGCAGCATAGACAAATATAACACATCTTTGCCTAGTTAAAATAACATTACACAACACAACATCTTTTATAACAAAACACTAAAAATGTACTTAATATATTGTTAAACAAAGAACTGAGGGAGGGTTGACTTTTTAACCACACATTCTTACATATGGATAAACAAGAAATAACTTTAGAGTCAAGCTGGGCAAGGTAGAACATGCCTGTAATTCTAGCAATGGGGATATGGAGTATTCTAATAGCTCAAAAGTTCAAGGTCAGGGCTGGAGAGATGGCTCAGAAATTGAGTACTTATGCTCTTACAGAGAACTCGAGTTCAATTCCCAGTACCTACATGGTGGCTTAAAACAGTAACTCCACTTCCCAGGGACGCAAATCTCTCTTCTGGACTCCTTGGACACCAGACATACACACAGTGCAGGCATACATGAAAGCAAAACATCCATACATACAAAATAAATTAAAATTTTTAAATAAATAAAAATGAAAATCAAGTCCCAGCAATGGTGGCTCACACCTCTAGCATTGAAGGGAAGGAAGGCTTCCTGTACTCTCTGCCAGGTCAAAGTGATCAGCCCATTGTTAAGAGGATGGCTGACCATCGGAATTCATGGAATTTCATTAATGGATGTGGAGACTCAAAGTGCAAAAATCTTGTGGAATATTATTTTAAGGTGTGTTACAGTTGTTTATGCTGTGGAACATTTGTTTAATGATGCAAAGATGTGTTGCATTCTTTTATGTTGTATTTATTTAACAATGTGAAGCTGTGCCTGTCCAAAACACCTGATGGTCTAATAAAGAGCTGAATGGCCAATATCAAGGCAGGACAAAGGATAGGTGGGATGGCAGGCAGAGAGAAAATAGGAGAAATCTGGGAAGAACAAGAAGAAAGAACAAGAGAACAGGGAGAGGAGGACGCTAGGGGCCAGCCACACAACCAGCCACAGAGTATAAGAATAAAAGTAAGATACACAGAAGAAAAAGGTAAAAGCCCAGAGGCAAAAGGTAGACAGGATAATTTAAAGTTAAAAAAAAAGCTGGCATGAAGCAAGCCAAGCTAAGGCTGAGCATTTATAAGTAAGAATAAGTCTCCATGTGCAATTTATTTGGAAGTTGGGTGGCAGGGCCCCCCAAAAGAGTAAAAGCCAACAACATCCCAACTACCACCTTTAGTTATTGCTGCTGGTTTTTTAAGATAGGGTTTCTGTGTGTCCTGGCAGTATCAGAATTCACAAACATCCGTCTGCCTCTGTAATGGGATTAAAGGCTTGAGCCATCACCGCCAGGTTCAAACTACCACATTTTAACAAAAAACGAGGGTTTTTTTTCTAGAAGGAGAGCATTTAGACAAAGGGAAGTGAAGAGGGGAAGCAGAGATAGTTCTGTCAAGGTATGGTGGCACATACCTTTTAATCCCAGTGCTCAGGAGGCAGAGCCAAGAAGCGGGTGGATCTATCATCTATGTAGACCAGCATCTGTCTACACACTGAGATCCAGGGCAGCCAGAACTGTAACTCAACTAGTAACTGATAGAAATCAAATAAGGTCTGGAACAAAGTCTTGAGAAGCCCGGGAATTGATTCCACATGAAATTACATTACAGATGTTTGGTTCTCACACACAAATGGGTTCCTAGGTAAAACACCACAGTATAGGCAGAGTGCACTTCATGAAGTAGAGTGAGTGTGGTTGAGTACACCAGTCTGAAAATGCTAGCTGGACAGAGTTAGCAGTTTACCTTTGATGGTAGATAGCAGAAGGCTAAATATGACTGTCCCAAAATGTTCTCATGTTATGAGTCACCCAGAAATGTCAGCCAAAAACAAGGTCTTTAGTATGGAGTTCAGGGTTACATTTTATGAAAACCTGGGTAACTCACATAGGAAAGTAGATGAATGGAAAAAAAAAATTCTGTGCCAAAGTTTCTGGGGTTTATCAGAAATAAACAAGATAAATGAAGCCAACAAAGCAACAGAGTAGCCCAGTATTTTTGATAACCTCCCTGTAAAACCCTTATCACAAAAGCATGATCAGGAATTACCAGAGGGAAGTTTTTGGTTTTTGTTTTCTAAAGGTCAAATGAAACGGACCCAAAAGAATAGTGCGGGTAGTATAACTGACCAGATAACAAGGCCACATGGGATTGGGTATCTTAGGGGAAAAGTCAATCAGGAGAGTACCAAGTGACTGTAACCAACCTCAGCCAGCCCAGTTCACCAATGAATCCACAACATGGTCTAGACCACAAGTTAGCAGGGGAAGTGCTCAGTCAGGAGCTAGAGAAACACTTGGCCTTGTTTCTTAAAAAAAAAAGAATTGCAATAGCCTATTGGAGGACTATATACTCAGAGCATGCTTTATGTGTGTCTCAGCAAAAATCTTTCCTCTCTCCAGCACAGCAAGTCAGCCACTTTTGTTTGTTTGTTTTGTTCTTTGTGTTTTTCCAGACAGTTTCTCTGTGTAGCTTTGTGCCTTTTCCTGGAACTCACTCTGTAGACCAGGCTGGCCTCGAACTCACAGAGATCCGCCTGCCTCTGCCTCCCGAGTGCTGGGATTAAAGGCGTGTGCCACCAATGCCCGGCCACTTTTAATGAAGGAGCTGCAACCTGTGGCAAAGACTAGTAACTGGCGGTCTCAAACAGCTCCATTTTTAGTTCAAGAGGTAAAACTAGTTGTGTTTACATATACAGCTGTGAGAGAATAAAGAACCAATGATGTATCCAGGTGGCCCCCAACTCTAACTCCTAGAAGCCAAAGGACCAATCCAACCTTAGAGGTTTGAAATTCTCTAATCAGTAATGAAGGAGGCATCTTTGAGGCTCAGTCCAACAAAGGGGATAGAATAGAGCAGTCAGAGTCACACTCAAAGAGTACTGGCTTATCAATAGCTGTTGATGAAGCACCAGCAGCCAGAGAGACCAGTGGGCTGTAACACAGTGCCTCTCTCCTCATTCATCCTATACAAGAAAACTCAGACCTGGGTTCAGTCAGAGGACCACAGAACAATCTGAGACATTACGATTTCAGAAGTGTGATTTAAAAACAAACAAAAAACAAAACATTTTTCCCCTAGTCCCTATGTCCTAAAACTTTAAGACTGGGAAGGACAGACATTCCAAGATAAAGTGGGTTATTTGTGTATTCCCCTCAAGAACCCAGGCATGGCAAGGGTCCAGAACAGGACAAAGCATGCAACAGCGCATGTCAGAAACACTGTACTGGTCAGGTGAGATGCCAGCAAACCTAAAACAGGCCCATTCAAAGTCCCAGCACATGCAGCTCACCACCCTGTTCGGCTGTCTTTAATAACTGCCAGTGCCCTGGCAGACGCACCAGCTGATGGGCTGCATCCTCCTAGCTGACCTGCCCTCTGCGGCTGCCACGGGTCCTCAGCCAAACCAGCTGCCAGTCTTCAGGGTGGACCTCATAATGTCGTATAAAACTAAAGTGAAACTGGCCAGGTGTGCACACCTTTAATCCCAGCACTGGGAGACAGAGAGGTGGATTTCTGTGAGTTCAAGCTCAGCTTGGTCTACAAAGTGAGTGCCAGGACTACAAAGAGAAACCCTGTCTCCAAAAACAAAACAAAAACAAAAAAAGGAAGAAAAAATAGGAAAGAAAGAAAGAAAGAAACCACTCAAGTAAAATACACACTCTTTCTCGTTCTGTGTACCACTCTGCAAGGAACCCAGCCGAGAACTGTATAGGCAAGGGAACATGCTCCAAAGACACAACCATCCCCACCATGGGCAGTTTTATGGTCAACATTAGGAGACAAGACTGCACTGCACATTGGAGAAGACCTCCAACCCCGATGTTCCTCGGTAATGACCATGACTGGCGTGGATCTCCAACAGCCTGCTTTCTTTCCTCTCCTGTAGTTGGAGTTTTCCTGTCTGGCCCATAGTCAGGACAAATCTCTCTTACCCACCAGTCCCACAGTCTCTCAGACCCAACCAAGAAAGCACACAGAGACTTACATTGTTTACAAACTGTATGGCCGTGTCAGGCTGCTTGTTATCTGCTTCTTCTATCTCAAATTAACCCATTTCTGTTAGTCTATACTTTGCCACATGGCTTGTGGCTTCCCAGTGTCTTTACATGTTGCTTCTCCTGGCGGCGGCTGGCGGTGTCTCCCTCAGCCTTCCACATCCCAGAATTCTCTTCTCTCTTGTCCTGCCTATACTTCCTGCCTGACTACTAGCCAATCAGAACTTTATTTACACAGAGCGATATCCACAGCACTTCCCCTTTTCTTTTTTTTTTTTTTTTAAGGAAGGTTTTAACTTTTACATAGTACAATTACATATAACAAAACAATTATCAAGGAAGAATTACAGTTACAATATTAAAGAAGATATCCTATCTATCTTATATTTGTGAGTCTAAGGTTTTATATCTAACTTATCTTGTATCATAACTGAGGAAATTATAACTACCTAGTCTTTAACCACATCAAAGACCTCAGAAGGATATATTATTACCTGAGAACCGGGAGAAGGATGCAAGCGCAGCACTCTCCAATGCCTGACTTGAGTGGGAATGGTGGCATTGTTTACTAAGCCCTCAAAGGTGCCAACGAGAAAAGCCCTCTCCACTATGGTGAGGTTACTTCTTAGTTCAGTTCTTTCTTCAGAAGGAACTTGAGAACTGCTCACTCACAATGAAATACAGTGTAAACATACTCGGTAAGCCTACTAAGAGGCTACAACAACCAGATGCGGTAAGATTTTTTCATGTATTATACAAACATATACAATATGAAAAAGTGTCCTTGATCCATATTTTACATAAAATAAGACAAAATGAAATATGACCTGAATTTAAAATAGTATGAAAACATGAGTACAGGTCTGTACTTTAAAGTTTTAATTGTTAATTCATGTGTGAGAGTTTTCACACGCAGGTACATGAGTGCACTGTGTGTGCTTTGTGCCTGATGAGGCTGGAACTGGAGTCACAGATGGTTGTCAATGGGCATGTGAGTGCTGGGAACCTAACCGAGGTCTCTCTGGAAGAGCAGCAACCAACGTTCCATTTCTTTTCTTCTGTTCCTCCTTCCCTTCCCTCCCTTCTTTTTAATGTATATGTCCTAATTCCAGCACTCAGGAGGCAGAGGCAAGCAGAGTTCAAGGCCAGCCTGGTCTACATAGAAAATTAGGCCAGCAGGGTAACATAGTGATGCTGTGGATATTGCTCTGTATAAATAAAATGCTGTTTGGCCAGTGGTCAGGCAGGAAGTATAGGCGGAACAAGAGAGAAGAGAATTCTGGGAGGCGGGGAGAGACACTGCCAGCCAGCAGCCATGACAAGAAAGAGATAAGGTACTGGTAAGCCACGAGCCACATGGCAAAGTATAGATGAATAGAAATGGGTTAATTTAAGATAGAAGAAGTAGATAACAAGAAGCCTGCCACGGCCATACAGTTTGTAAACAATAAGTTTCTGTGTGTTTACTTGGTTGGATCTAAGTGTCTATGGGCCTGGCGGGTGAGAGAGATTTGTCCTGACTGTGGGCCAGGCAGGAAAACTCTAACTACAAATGGCGCCCAATGTGGGGCAAGAGTTTCCACCTAAAACCTGAGAAAAAAGATTCTAAAACGGAGCTAAAAACAGCTTCCTAGTTGTCTCTCTCAAGTTAGCGGCAGCCTGCCTTGTTGAACTACTATGGCGGGTTCCTGGCATGTGCGTCTAAATGAGGAGTCTACAAGCAGCACTTTACTCTGCTACATGGTGGATTTAGCCTTTGCGAGTTTAAAAAAAAAAAAAAAAAAGTGTTTCTGGACTATGCACTGCTTTGATAGAACTGCTTCTGATAGTTGATGGTACACATGGCTCCAGACCCAGAGCTGGTGGTAAACTGTACCACCAACACATTAAAAAGCTGAGGTGGGTGGAGCCAGCAGCCACAACAGCGTTTCAATCTTACAAAGATGGATATTACACAAAGAATCTGGTTTGTGTTGTCTTTGGGATTTTTAACTGCAAAAAAAAGATTTGATTGTAAAAGCTGTTGAGTTAAACAAATATGTAAATTTTAAAGGTACCTTGACTTCAAAATTTGGATATAAGGATATGTTGCCTTGGAAAAGAGTCTCTGCTTTTGTTTCCACAGAAAGCCAGAGGCCATGGATTTGTTCCAGATTAAGATACATCAGGTTGATCAGCCAAGACCACCTGAAAGGTCTCTGAAGACACCATGGCCCAGATGATCTGACATCCAGAATGGTTTCAAGGCAACTGGCTCAGAGGTTTACCCTCATGGACTACTCCATAATCCTAAAATTTTCTTTATGTCTCCATAAGATACAGCGCCCCCCTACAGCAGGAAGTAGTAAGAAAAACTACGCCCAAATTCCCAGCTGGCTTTGGAGATGGAATTGGCTCACTCCTTCTCTAAACCCAGGCATATTGTTAAAAGAAAAGGTTAAGAGATTCTTGTGTCCCAAATCAGAAGAGCCCTCTGGTGTGGGACAGAGAAAACCCAATATTTTTATTTAAAGCAGATTGATTATAAATGTGATCTCTTTCTAAAGAAGAAAAGGGGATATGATATAGATATAATAGGATGAAAGGGTAGATTAATGAACTTACTTTTAAAGAACAACAACTTGTTGAAAATGTCTTACACTGGTATAGATTTTAGTCTACTGATAGAAACTTGAAGTTAATTTTGTTATATTGTATCTATATTTCTACTCTCGTTTGAGGTATTATATTTATGCAACTCATTTAAATTGTAATGGATAATTAAATACAGATCAATTAGTATTCTATGGTAGTCAAACTTATAGTCATGTTAAGTTTTCTAGGTATACATAGATATATTTCAGATTCACAGGTAATCTTCAAACACTTCAAAGGTCTACAGAATATGGCATTTAAAATATTTTTAAAATTTAGACTTTCTGGACAGTGAGACATGTCTGCTCCTGGCAACACCGATTTACTTCAGAGAGGAGGATGGGCATTGAAGACACTTCATATCTTATCTTCACCTTGGCAAAAACAGCCATTTGGACAAGAAACTGTTCTTGCCTGGACTGCTTGATCGACTGGACATGCAGGACCCATAGAAAGGTGACCACTAAACTTTGCTTGACAAAATGGTCCTTCAGGTTCCTGCTTCGCAGAGGAAACTGCCAGACATTCTACAGGACACTGAGAGAAGTGACCGAGAGACTCTAGCCCTGTGGGCTGAAGACAAATGCCCCAACTTTACAAAGGAACATTAGGTGACTGTCCAGGCTGCCAGCTGTCTCTGTCTACTGTTGCAAGACTCCTGAAAAATGCTTGCATCCTCCCGGTTCTTGGGTAATATTATATCCTTCTGAGGTCTTTGATGTGGTTGAAGAATAGATAGTTATAATTTCCTCAATTATGATAAAAGATAAGTTAGATATAAAACTTTAGACTCACAAATATAAGATAGATAGTATATCTTCTTTAATATTGTAACTGCAATTCTTGCTTGATAATTGTTTTGTTATCTAAAATTTTACTATATAAAAGTTAAAACCTTCCTTTTTAAAAAAAAGAAAAGGGGAAGTGCTGTGGATATTGCTCTGTATAAATAAAATGCTGTTTGGCCAGTGGTCAGGCAGGAAGTATAGGCGGAACAAGAGAGAAGAGAATTCTAGGAGGCGGGGAGAGACACTGCCAGCCAGCAGCCATGACAAGAAAGAGATAAGGTACTGGTAAGCCACGAGCCACATGGCAAAGTATAGATGAATAGAAATGGGTTAATTTAAGATAGAAGAAGTAGATAACAAGAAGCCTGCCACGGCCATACAGTTTGTAAACAATATAAGTTTCTGTGTGTTTACTTGGTTGGTTCTGAGCGTCTATGGGAGGCAGGTGAGAGATTTGTCCTGACTGTGGGCCAGGCAGAAAAACTCCAACTACATAGTGAGACCCTGTCTCTATTTAAAGAAACAAAGGAGGGGAAGACGAGGCAAAAAGAAGAAATGCAAATTCTTTGGCACAGTTCTGTAGACTGTAAGTTACATTACTTTTTTTTTTTTTAGTACATGGTATTCTGTATGTACAAAAACACTGATCTTGTCACTTACTATAGAAAAACAAGAAAACAATCTAAAAGTAAATAAAAATAAATTCAGCATCTGCCAAACTTTTTGCTGTTGGATCACTTTTATTTTCTGCGTGTAACAACTTGCTAAATATTGTAACTGTCTAGGAACCAGGTTTTTAAGTCCTAGTACAGCAGAGTTGAGGAGATGGAACAGTGGTTAAGAGCTCTTTCCAGAGGACTTGAGTTTGGTACCCAGCTACCTACTACACCAAGTCACTTACAACTGACTAACTCCAGTTCCAAGACTATCCAATACTGGTAGCCTACCAAAGGTACCTGCACTCAACATATAGTACAGACAGACACACATTTAAAAATAAAGGCCAGGTGTGGGGTCGCTTCTTTAATCACAGAATATGACAACAGAGTAAGGTGGGTCTCTTGTGACTCAGGGGCCAGCCTGGTCTATATAGCAAGTTCTAAGACAGCCAGAGTTACTAAGTGAAACTATCTCAGAGAGTAGCCTTGGCTTCTTTTTCTTTGCCCTAGGAATAGCTCTCCTACCTTGGTCCCTCACCCCCTAATATGTAACAATGCCTGCTCCAAGTTCACCTCTACAGGCTCCGTGGTGTCTGCAGCGCTACCAACCTGACCTGAGACACAAGGGAGAGCCTCAGCAGCCTGACGGTCAGTCCTGTGTCCTCTGACCTCAACTCATCCCTTAGCTACAGCTTCCAAACCAGCAAGCGCCACCATTTCAAGGGACAGCAACACTCGTTCATTGGGAAGGGCTCCCACAGGGCTGGTGTGGGGACTGTTTGGGGAACCCCAAACAGCAGCTCTTCTCCTCATGTCTGGGCTTTGCCTTCTCACAGGCCACAGGCTCTTCTGCCTTGGGCATCCTCCTCTCCAGAAGCAGCTGTCTCCACTTCACCTCCTATAGTTCTTTCTCCCATGTCTCACCTGCCCTCTTATGTCCCTTTTTCTGTACCTCCTAGGAAGTCTGGGGAAAGTGGCTCACTTAAAGATCGCCAGAGAGGAGACAAATAAATACTGTATTTATGGAGGCACCAGTGGGAGGTAAATAAAGACATCGTTTTAATGACCCTAGTGCAAAGATTACAAAATTGGAAAAGCAATTCATTTTTATGTAAGCATGCAAATATATGTATTTTCACACACACACTCACACACACACACACACACACACACACACACACACACAGCCCACTTTTTAAGTAGGTGAGAAAACTATCAGTACTAACAGCTGACAGTAATAGCTACTTTCACTTTAACCTTTTCTGTACACATCAGAGAAAATGGAACAAAAAAAAATGACTATAGTTATTCAAACTTACAAGATAATAATTAAGACGCTATCAGTAATACGATAAAGGCAAAGTACCAAAAACACTAAAAATTTGCAACTGGCATACCAACTTCCAGTTTTTCAAAGCTAACACAGGCCTCTGAATATATGCTCTCATCACTAAGCCTGGCTCTTCCAATCCTTTGGGTCTCAAACAGCATTTCTCTACTGGGCCCAACCCCCAAATTCATTCCCACACAGCATCCTCTAATTTTTTCTTCACCATAACTATAATTTTTAATTATACACATGCACACTCATCTTTGTATATTTATTTATGCATCCGTCTCCCTTAGCACAGTACCTAGCATAAAGCAATTATCATAAGCAGAATTTTGAGTGGATTTTTTTTTTAATTCCTTTCAGTACTAAGGAAACATGGAGTGTCACACACACCAGGCAAGAGTCTTTATCATGGAGACATTCTCCCCAGATGCTAAGATTTTATTTTGAGAGTGTGTGTGTGTGTGTGTGTGTGTGTATACTCAAGGAGGCCGGAAGAGGGTGTCAGATGCCCTGGGGCTGGAGTTAAGCAATGTTGAACTTGAAACTCAACTCTAGAAAAGGAGCAAGCACCCTTAACTGCTGAGCTCTGTTTCCAGGCCCTATTTCTTATTTTTTGGTAACCTATACTTTCCTAAATGCAGACTATTTGTATTTTGTTTTAAAAGGCATATTTCTACCATACTCATGCCTTAAACTCAATCCAGCCATTTTATTTCCTTTCTCCCATAAGCTATAGTGATAATAAATCTTAGTTGTGTTTTCTTTATCTTCTGAGGCATTGCATGCATTTGACGTAGACATAAACCCAAGTCAAAATACCCATATATGTGTGTGTGTATGTATGTATGTGTGTGTATATACATAAATGCACATTAAATATATCTTTTAACCTTCACCCAAGACTGGCACCAAATTTCCTAAGTTCCAATAATTTCAGGCCAGTGAGACAGCTGTTTGTAAACCTGTTATCCTAGGACTCACAAAGTGAAGAGAACCATTTTCACAAGTTGTAATCTGACCTCTAAATGTTCACCATGATACACACGTACATGCACACACAAAAATAACTGTAAACATTTTCAGTAATTCCAAGATCCCCCAATGATTTTGGTGTCTCTAGTTTTTCCACTCCTTTCTACACACACATCTTTTAAAAATCCTATTTTTTAAATCCTATTTAAAGCCCACTACTGCTTCTAATATCAATCCCAGCTTTTTACCTTCCTGTGACAATAATTTTCGTGTTCCTTGTTCCATACATAATGTCCATCATAACTTATTTTGACACAATTTTTATTTGCTTTTATAGTTGAGTAAGACCGCTTATTTTCAGAAGAATAAGCCTTCTCATATAGGTTTCCTGTGTGTCCTGTCTAAAATGTTTGTTTCCGGTCTGTTACATCACAGCCCATAGTTCACTGTGCTCAAGTGTCTCCAAGTACAGGAGCACAGAGCACCTGGATCCTAAACACTTGAGAGCCTGAAGCAGAGGACCACTTGAACCAAGGAGTTTGGGACTAGCCTGCACTTCACTGTCTCAAATAAGACAAAGAGGAGGAGCTAAGAACGCAGTTCCATGATAGGAACTCTGGTATGTTAATGCCCTGGATTCAATCCTCAGCATTGTTAAAAAAAAAAAAAAAAAATTAAGAAATATGGAAATAGGGACTGGAGAGATGGCTCAGGTGTTAAGAGCACTGGCTGCTCTTTCAGAGGACCTAAGTTCAATTCCTAGCAACCACATCGTGGCTCGTGACCATCTATAACAGGATTTGATGCCTCTTCTGGTGTGCAGGTATACATGCAAAGCATTCAAACATAAAATATAAATAAATAAAATTTTAAAAAAGAAATATGAAAATAGAAAAAAAAATGAGGACTGGAAAGATGTCTCAGTGCACAGCATTGCCTGCTACGAAAGCATGAGGATGTGAGTTCAAATATCTAGGACCCAATGGCCGGATGTGCCTGTAACCTTAGAAACAGGTGGATCCTGGGAGCTTGGTGGCCAGCCAGATTACAGCATCGCCCCTCCCCACTACACACACAAATTACATTAACTTTTACAATTATTTCTGAGATTATAATACAATTACACCATTTTCCCCTCTCCTTTTCCTCCTTGCAAACCTATCCTTACTCTTTCAAATGCATAGCTTTTTCCATTAATTGTTGTTACTTGCAGTCTGTGGCACAGGGCTAGAGATTTTGCTCCATTAGGAGATTTGCCTATCCCCAGCATGGCATAAGCCAAGAGTGGTGGAGAACAGGTGCAATCCCAATCTCCAGAAGCAGAGGCAGAAGGAGCACGTGTTCAAGGACCTCCTCAGGTACAGAGCTGGAAACCAGTCTGGGCTACCTGAGACCCTGTCTCCAAAATAACACTGGGTAAAAACGCTTGCCACCCAAGACCTGGTACTGCAAGTCTGATCCCCAGAACCACATAATGGAAGAAAACCAGTCCCACGAGCTGTCCTCTGGCCTCCATTCGGAGGCCATGTGCTGCACACCCACACACAAATAAAGATAGAAGATATTGTCTTAAATATTTTTTTAAGGTTGTAGAATCCTGGCCTAATCACCTTGTATGAAAATTCTGGCCTTAAGGTAGTAAGGATTATTTTCTCCCCCCCCCCAAAAAAAAAAAAAAAAAAAAAAACAACCAAAGCACCAAGAAGAAGTAATAGAAAGTCCAAATGTGGGAAGACCTGATTACAACAATGGCAGAAGAGGCCAGACAGTTGGCAAGCTTTCTTCTAGAACCAGAAGGCATTAGCAAACAAGACTCACTGTGTGCCAACTACACCTGGCACTTAGCTCAACACAGCTGTCAAAAAGTCACTGACTTCGGAAGTGTGGAGGCCTGCTATCTCAGGAAAGAGAACAGTATTCTAGAAGAGAAATTATGAAAACAATCACAGACTCTGGGCTTACATTTAGGGAAAAGAAACACAAAATACTTCAGGTTCCCAGATTTCCCAGCCCAGATGGTCTGGGATTACAAAACGGGGGTGGGGGATACTTTATGCACACTCACACACAATGGAAGTTTCAGTGAAAAGGCATAGAAAATTTAGTGGATATTTGCCTCATTCAGTTACGTATCAAGTCCAAGAGGGTCAGGAATAACGGCAATAATGGAAGCTGGGCTAAGAGGTAGAGCACTTGCCTAGCATGCTCAAGGCCAGATTTAGATCCCTAGCACTGGAAAGGGAGAGGGAAGAAGATGGAATGTCAAGCATCAGTCAACATTTTTTAATGTAAGTAATATAACAACCCTTAAGTCCTATAACAAGTTATGGGGCAGACCACAAGCAGAGGTTTGTTTTGCCCAGGAAACAAAGTAAGTCTAAGAATTCAAAACATTTAATTTAGCTCTCCCAACTGGGAGTCAAAAAAGGCAAGGCTGTAAGTCAAAACCATGGATAGTTTGTGTTGGTTAGTTTTTTGCTAACTTGACAGAAACTAGAGTCACCAGAGGAGAACCTAAATTGAGAAAAAGCCCCTCATAAGATTGATTAGCCTATAAGCACTGGGCAGTGGTGGCACACACCTTTAATCCCAGCACCTTACCACATACACAAAACAAAAAACAAACACACAAAAAAAAAACGTTTCTAAGGTGATCTAAGTGCAAACATGTGTAAGATTTTTTTCACTGTCTCTGGACCAGTTTTCATCATGCCCACTATCTCTTCCCTCGTGAAATATAAGATGAACTATACTCTATATTTACACGCTGGATGTCTAAGCTTTAAACATAAAGGAGTTTTTTCCAGCACTACCTTCAAGCCAGTGTTCATTCTCTTGGGAATAATTTTACCTGCATTAAGTGTAGTGCTTACTTCGAATGTTTACTGAGTCACGGATACAGATCAAGGTGAGGCAGTCAACCATAGAAGCCAAATGTCTAAACTACATTGCTGTGGGATGTTCTGTATGTCAAATGTGTTGCTCTGATTGGTTAAAATAAATAAAGTGCTGATTGGCCAGTAGCCAGGCAGGAAGGATAAGGTAGGCGGGACAAGGAAGAGGAGAAGGCTGGGAACAGGAAGGCTGGGGGGGATAGACTGCCAGCTGCCGCCATGACAAGATGTAAGGTACTGGTAAGCCACGAGCCACGTGGCAAAGTATAGATTAATAGAAGTGGGCTAAATATAAGAGTAAGAGCTAGACAATGGTAGGCCTGAACTAATGGCCAAGCAGTTTAAATAATATGAATGTCTGTGTGTTTATTTTAGAAGTGGGTTGTCGGACTAATAGGGCTTGGGGGGGGGGACCTGGAGAGAAGCTCTCCAACTACATGACCTCTGTTTCTGTTGACAACAACTGAACAACTTCACTAACAAGGCAAGTGAACCAAGCACAACTCACTAAGTTTAAAATGAATTAACTTAGGGATGGCCATGTCGTTTGGCTGCCGACTGCCGAGTGCTGCTTGTTCAACAGGCGCCAGGCCCTGGGTTAAATCCCAGCACCATCAGAACCCTGAGAGGAAGGACAGTGCTATTATACTGTTTGCTGTCCCTGTCTCGTGTGCGTGCGTGTGCGTGTGCGTGTGCGTGAGTGTGTGTGTGCGTGTGCGTGAGTGTGTGTGTGTGTGTGCGTGTGCGTGTGCGTGCGCGTGAGTGTGTGTGAGAATGTCATTGTGCAGTTCCAGGACCAACCTCAAATATCAGGGCTTGCTTTCTACCACTCAGATTTCACTCCATGTACCTCCCCACTCCCGCCAGGGGACACAACATTGACACACACCACTTCATTGTAGCCCAGAACACCACTTGCTGGAGTTGGCTCTGTGCTGTCATGTGATCAAACTAAACTAAGGCTTGGTGGCAAACACCTTTATCAGGTGGAACCATCTTCAATGGACCCCTTCCCACCTTTCTTGAGACAAGGTCTTGTGTTGTTCATTGGGCACACACCAGGCTAGTTACCTGGAAGCTTCCTGGGATTCTCCTGTCTCCAGCAGCCATTTGGTTGAGGAGCATTAGAATTCCAGAAGGGCCTTGCCCAGACCCAGCTTTAGGAGCGCTCTGGTTATCTGAACTGAGATCCTCCACTGGTACAGCCGGCACTTTACCCTCTGAACCATCTCCTAGCCCCTATTAGTTGTATTGTAACTCTAATATTTATGAAACAAGAAGAGAAATACCCTGCTTTTTTAAGTCTGTGAGTGTGTGTGTTAGTGCATGCTGCAGTGTAACACTGCAGTTACACAAGGTTACATTGCAAAAGTGCAGTACACTAACAGGCTGCAATCTCTCCAGCTTTTTTTTCATATAGGCTATAAATTTCATACTTGGCTTAAAGAGATGAAAATTCATACCCTTTAAAAATATCAAGGGGATATAATTTAGTATTAGAAAAGGGAATATAATTAGTATTAGTATCATAAAATTCAAAATTCTTTTATTAGATTTTTTTAATTACTACAAACTTTTAGCACATCTTGAAGTTCTGAAAACATGCTGAATAGATTTGAGAGTAGAGCAGTTATACAATAATCACAGAGAGAGGGGTAATTTTTTTTTCTAACAAAGCAGTTATACATCTTGGTAAATACTGCATTCCAAAGCTTCTTTTCCAAAGGAACTCATCTTTGGACACAGTGTGAAAAGCACACGAAGTCATTTCCATCTTTTAAACTTCCAAGCTAAGTTTGGCAGCACACCCTGTCATCTCAGTACTGGGGAGGAAAGGAGGGGGAGGATCACCAATTCAAGAACAGACCTCAGATTCCAAAACTGCCCAGGCTATATAGTCAATTTGAGGCCTGCCCACTTATCTTTTCTCTAAATAACCACACCTAATCACCGCTTACTTTTTAAGAGTTACTGCAGTACAGCTCTTACAAGCATTAGACATGCTATCTTTAAAGATGTTACTAAAGGCTTTTTTTTTTTTTGGGTTTTTCGAGACAGGGTTTCTCTGTGTAGCTTTGCGCCTTTCCTGGAACTCGCTTTGTAGACCAGGCTGGCCTTGAACTCACAGAGATCCACCTGCCTCTGCCTCTGCCTCCCGAGTGCTGGGATTAAAGGCGTGCACCACCACTGCCCGGCTACTAAAAAGGCTTTTAAAACTTAGATAATCGGATGACTGAAAAAAATAAACCATACTAGAAAAAGACAGCGCAAGTAGACCAGGACAAAAACTCAAAGAACCATGTTCAAGAACATGACACACAAGAGCACTGATCTGAAACGTCTCCAGAGTACCACCACCACCACCACCACCACCACGACCCCTCAGCCTACTACTCTTCCCTTTGAAGACCCCAGGAGAACGAGTGAACGGACAGGTCTAACTGCAGCACAACACAACAGAAGACACCAGAAGACGCCATCCTAAAGCTGTCAGTAGCCCTAACATTTGGGAGGTAGGGGCAGGAGGATCCAGAGAGGGTTCAAAGGAAACAAAAAGGAGCAATCCCAGCACTCACTTGGGAGGCAGAAGGATCTCTGTGAAGACAGCTAGGACTATGTAGAGAGAACCTGCCTCAAGAAGGAAGGGGTGGGGAGAGAGAGGGAAGAGGAGGGAGAGGAAGGGTACAAGGGGGGAGGGAGAGAGAGGGAGAACCCCCTTCCCTAGCAAGACAAAATGGGGCAAATGTTAACAGTAAGTAGCACAAAGTATGATCCCAAGCATTTGAAGTGATCATTTCCACTTTTTATGAGAATTCTGAGACATCTGCTAGTATGTAAAGGATAGGACTACAAAAAGCCTCACTTCTATTCAACAGACATACTTTCTTTTTTTTCACTGTGCGTGCAGGGGTGTGTGTGTGTGTGTGTGTGTGTGTGTGTGTGTGTGTGTGTGCGCGCGCGCGCGCGCATATACGATCAGGGGCCAACCACCTTGTTTCTCAGACTGCTCTGGAGCTTGCTGAGCAGACTAGGATGGCTGGTTGAGGAACTTCCCTGAGCCACTATCTCTGCCTCAAATTGTGACAGACACCATTCCCAGCTTTCAGTTTTTCCCATGGAGTGCTGGGGAGCAAACAGAGCCTTTGTGTGGTAAGCACTTTACCCACCCCACTATCTCCCCAGCCCCCCATACTCCAGATTAAATTGGTCATTTAAAATAGTCAAATTGGGGGACCGGAGAGGTAACTCAGTGGTTAAGAGCAATGGGAACTACTCTTCCAGAAGACCCAGGTTCAATTTTAAGTGCCCACATGGCATATTACAATCACCTGTAACTCTAATTCCAGGAGATCTGATGCCCTCTTCTGGACTCCTCAGACATCAAGAACACACACTATCTAGATGCACACAAACATGTGGGCAAAAGACTCACTCATAAAATAAAATACATAAAATAAAAATAAGTAAATCTTTACATAGGTAAGTACATAGGTAAGTAAAAAATAATCAAATCCAACCTCAAGTATTTAGATCTGTTACCAATAAAGTGATTCAAAAGTTCTTATTTAAGGGGTCAGTGTTACAGTTGCTGGTGCTACAGTACCTGTGAGACTCTTGAGTTTAATCTTCTAAAACCAAAGAAAAATTGTTTTAATATAACTTTTTGATTATTTAAGATAATTCTTACTGAAGTATCCTGAAACTACTCTAGTGGAGGCATCTATGGAAAAAGCACAGATAAATCATGGAAAGAAAACCTACCCACTTGCCCTGCCCTACCCCACATCATCCAAAGAAATCTTGCTAATCAATTAATTTGACTTCATGGTGAACCTTTGTGACATCCTAGCAGTGGCCTCTATCAGTCACTGACACTTCACCCAGAATTACTACCAGAACCCTTTAAAAGGCCCCAGGTAAGGGCGTTTTGAGGAAAGAAAAAACCTGAAATGCCAACTTGAATTTAAAACAAACAAACAAACAAAATCAATTGTCAGGACTGAATGAAACAAAAAAAAAAAAAAAAAAGAAGACATGACTACTCCTAGGTACAGGCTGTGGAAAGAGTTTATTGTAGATGTGAGGGAGGTGAGGGGGCCTTGAGAGAAGAGCCAAGGGCGAAGAGGCTGGGAGTGAGCCAGGAGACAGAGAAAGAGACCAAGAAGCCAAAATGGTTGGGTTACATAGGAAAAGCAGGTAGGGAAGGGCAGTGAAGCTCAGGGGCTAGAGAAGCTGAGGGTAGGGGACTGGGTGAGAAGTCCGGAGAGGAGCCAGGACTGTAACAGGTATCGGCGATGCTGAGAGCGCCGGGTGGCCAGCATCCGCTTTTTTTAACCATGTGTCCCAAGTTTGAGACCTAACAAGGTCTCTAAACAAATTCCATGTAAGTAATCTGAAGCCAACTGCTTCTCATGTAGCCCAGGCTGGCCTCCAACTTACTATGTGGGTGAAGATGACCCTGGAACTTCTGATACTCTCGACACCCAAGAGCTGGGACTATAGGCATGAGCCAACAAGCCGTTTGTACAGAGCCAGAAATCAAATTCAGAACTTCCTGCAACTCACTCTACCTACTAAGAACTTTAGTTAATAACAAATTTACAAACTGAAATCTAATACAGGCTTAAGTGCCTAAGGACAAGGGAAGAAAAACTCCTGGCCCTGAAGAGAGTATAAACCATGCCTAATTCTAGCACTAGGCAAATAGAGGCAGGAAACCAGGAGTTGGAAGACGGTCTTCACTACACCAAGACCCTATCTTTAATTAAAAAAAAAGGGGGGGGGGGCCAAGAAAGACGCTCCCAAAAAAGACTGGATGACTAGTTTCTAGGACTGGTCACTAATGTATATACATTTGATAAGAATATATATAAAGCCGGGCTGTGGTGGCGGCGCACGCCTTTAATCCCAGCACTCGGGAGGCAGAGCCAGGCAGATCTCTGTGAGTTTGAGGCCAGCCTGGGCTACAGAGTGAGTTCCAGGAAAGGTGCAAAGCTACACAGAAAAACCCTGTCTCGAAAAGCCCCCCCCCCAAAAGAATGTGTGTGTGTGTGTGTGTGTGTGTGTGTGTGTGTGTGTGTGTGTGTGTATCCCTAAAACCAAGAAGACAATGCAAAATCCTAGCCTACATTTTTAAAAACAAGAAAAAATAATGCTAAAGAGTAGCTAGTGTCTGGCTAAACCTTGGCCATGACTTATGAAGTAGACTATTTACAAAAAATAACAACAACAGATGATTTCAACTACCTGGCATCAAAGAACTTCAATAAAAAAAAAACTATGTAAATTCTGTAATACCATTAAATTTCAACAAATTCTTCCAATTATCTTCATGGGAACCAATCACAGAAAAATAAGTGCTGGCAGCTTAATCATTCAGAGTAATGCCTCTAAAATAAAATGTACTTTCTCACCATTATTTCTCAGTGTGACAATACCAAAAACAAGTTTGTGTTAAGTTTCAGCTTTACAGGGCTCTATCCACTCGGAACCAAACTGCTAACTCAGGAATGTAGTCCTCGTTTTGCTTTTCTTGTATTTTCTAAAAATGTCTCATAATCTGTTCTGTTCCAGAGGGGGCAGGGAGCAAAGAAAAATATACAGTACCAAGAAGCTTACTTTCTAAATCTAGTATTTTCTAAATGAATACTTCTAAAATCGTATTACGACAACACTAGCATCGAGCTTTACGAAAACACAACACACATAATACCACCAGCTTCCTTCATTGAAGCTGTAATTAAACAGGTACTGTGCCCCCTTTACAGCAAGAGGGCCATCAAGGAAGTGTCTTCAAGCTGACCGATATCAAGGCACGTGACCATTTCCATTAAAGAAATCACTTCTCTGGACAGTACCTAATATCTGGGGAACACAAACAGTCCATGGAAAAAAAATCACCCTTCTACCGCTGGTAAGTTTTGGGGAACTGGAAAACATTTTAGAGGGATGAATTGGGGTTGTTTTTTTGTTTTTGTTTTTTGTTTGTTTGTTTGTTTGCTCTCCTTCCTGAATTCTGAAAACTTACTGAAAAACAAGACCCATACCTTTCTGTCTGACTCTCAAAGCGTGTTGTCTAGAGTTTCCACACTGAAACGAAACAAGCTTCCGGGCCACCTCATCATACATGATTTATGAAATAGCCAAACCTGCAAGTCTGTCATTACAAATAAATAACTTTTTTAAATGGATGGGTATGTAAGGTGAAACGTTATCTACAGAGTCCAGGTGTTGAAAAAGAGACGGTCACTAGCATTTCTTCAACTTCTGTGCAAAATTCCTGAATATCTGAGGGGCGAACGACCTTTCCAACAGTCAGAATACAACTTAAGCCGATCTCAATCTTAGCGGCCTTTCCTCAGATCGCAAACTTGGTATTCCCAGCACTTCACGACAAAGCCCTCCCTCAAAATGGCAAAACTGACGGCCACAGCAGATGAACATAACCGCAACTCCATCTCTCACTTAAACCACTTCACCCCCCCCCCAAAAAAAAGTTACTTCCTATGTTTCCTAACAATTTTGCATTGACTTTTTCAACAACACCCAGTAAAATAACTTTGCTAATTCTTAACAGCACGTCGTAACTGAAGTTTTCCATAAAAGAGGCCGGCAGCAAGTGGATCCGTGAACCTCTCCCAAGGTCTTAAAACCTGCAAAAGACTCAATAGTTGGGAGCGGCGGCACCTCCGAGTCGTTGGGGCTACCGAGCTGTCGGCCTCAGGTTGGAATCGCAATCGTTTGCAGAAGAAAGCGAGGAAGAAACGCAGAGACTGCCCACACTTCGAAAGAAAGAGTGCTTGGGAACAGAAGAAGGAAAAAAATCCAAGCACTTGTGGGGTCGGTACCGGGAGGGATCTGGAACGCACAG
Organism: Onychomys torridus; assembly: GCF_903995425.1. Classification (NCBI taxonomy): domain Eukaryota; kingdom Metazoa; phylum Chordata; class Mammalia; order Rodentia; family Cricetidae; genus Onychomys; species Onychomys torridus. Next base: position 17,125 of record NW_023413938.1, on the reverse strand, counting down.
GACTCCGCCAGAGAGAGCTGACGACTCCCACACTCCTCGGGACAAGTTGATCGCGCCAGGACGCAGGGTCCCCGAGCCAGCGGGGCAGGTGCGGCCTCGGCCGGCGCCCACCTGGAGCCCCCGGCGCCTCCCCGCCACCCCGCCACCCCGCCCGGCCCGCCGCGCCCGCACCTCTCGGTCCTTGAGGCCCAGCAGGAGCACCTCCTCCATCAGGGTCAGCCGCGTTTCCTTGGAGTCGCCCTTGTCGTCGTCGTCCTGCTCGTCGCGGCGGCTCTGCGCCTCGTCCTCGCCGCTGCCGCCGCCGCCGCCCGCCGCCCGCTCCTTGTCCGCAGCGTTCCGGGAGGCCTCGGTGCGCCGCTGCACCAGGCCCGAGCTCCGCTGGGTCAGCGAGGTCATGGCTCCGGCCGAAGCGCCCCACCGGACCGACAGGGACGCGGGACCGGCCGGCTCGTCCTCACCGCCCCGGCCCCGGGAGCTTCCGTGTTAATTCTCGGCGCTGGGGCGATGTCCGTGGGCTGCGGGGCCGAAGGCAGGCATGAGGAGCCGGGTCTGGGCGAAGCCGGCGGGCCGGGGAGTCGGCGGGGTACACAGGGGTGCCTTCCGCCCGCGCCCGTGGCCCCACGCAGCCCAGGATCTCGAGCCGAGGCAGCGGAGGCGGCGGCGGCGGCGGCGCTTCCCAATATGGCGGCGCGCGCTGACGTCACCGGAGGATGTGGCAGCGCCGGCGCGGGGCGGGGCCGGGGTGCCGGAAGCGGCGCGAGCGAGGGGGCGTGGCTAGCCGCCTCCCGCCCCGCGGCGGACTGCGGGCCACCCCGCCGCCGCCGCCGCTTTGGAGTTTCTCCGTCGTGGGACCTGAGGCCGGCAGCGGTGACGGACCCCGCTTTCATCCTCCTCCTCTCCCTTCTCCCTCACGGTCTGGCCCTGGCGCCAGCGACCAGCAAGGCCTCTCCTGGATCCCGGAAGCCGAGGCCACGCGAGGGCGGACGCCGCTGTGCCCTTAGCATCCCTATCAGTTCTCAGAGGCAGCTCCTGAGCCAGTGTGGCCCCGGGTCCCCACGACCCACGGGAAGAACTTGGATCGTTGCCTGGGCGAGTCCCAGGCATCAAAAGAAGCCATCTACACCCAGCTGTTTAAAAGCGTTCGTGTTCTGTGTTCTAGCGTAGAGAGGTGAAACAAATTAACGAGTTGTGTTTGTAAAACTTTTTATTTCCTGCCTCCAGCTGGGGCTGTAAAGTAGCCAGGGCGCTGGAAGCACACTGTACAGTTAGGACAGCCGACCTGAGGATCGTTTTATGGCGACACTAAACCTCTTGAGTCTCATGCCACGTCTTTGTAGCCCTAAATCTCTTTCGATGTAATTACTGCGTTAAATCCTCTTGGCGTGCTTGGCGGTTTGTGCAAATCAGTTAAAAGAAAAGCTGCCAAACCCGAGACGGGTTTGGAGGAGCAGAAGGGTGGAACTTGTGAGAAAACATTATCCAGAAACGGGATCGTAGAGCCATCCACTGTTATTTAAAATAAACAATAACCACAGGCAGTGAGTAAGCGAGGTTTATTAGACAGATTCTTCCCCTCCATAAATACATTGTCTCAACTCCTAAAAGGACACTAAGTCCCCGTAGGCCCTCCCACCCCCAGCCCCAAGCTACCTTCCCTTCTTTCCTGAGAAAACAGTTTGTTCTCAGGCTTTTTCTCCCATTCACATCATCTGCATCTTTTTGTTGCTTGGCCTCGCTGCTGATTTTTTGCCAAATGACTTGAAATGTTTCTTTGTATTTTAACTGATTAACTAACTCATGAGGTTAAATCCAAAGGTACAAAGTTGTGTGTACAGGCTGTGCCTGTTCAGCTAGTTGCTTCTCTCCCTGTGGAGGTTTAAAATGTAGTAAAACGTGAACCCTCGCTGGGGAGGGGGTCAGTGGGTAATGAGCTTGAGGACAACTTAGAAACTGGCTCAGGGACGACAAGCACGTTCCTGGAGGCTTCCTTGCCTGTGAGTGGAGCCTAGCCAAGTGGGCAAGCCCCTTGGTCCAGTTAAGAAACCTTGTCTCAGAAACAGTGCGAGGCCCGAGTGGCATGAGTAAGCTACATGCGGTGCTAGCATGAGGACCAAACTTCAAATCCCAGCATACTTGGGCACAGCAATGCATTCCTGTAATACCAGCCCTGGGGAGCTGAGAAAGACAGATCCTGGAAGCTTGTGGAACTGTAAAGAATACCTGAGGTCAACCTCTGGCCTCCACAAGTGAGTGCACAGGCAAGGGAAACATACATAACACTCGGCACACACACACAGAGAGAGAGAGAGAGAGAGAGAGAGAGAGAGAGAGAGAGAGAGAGAGAGAGAGAGAGAGGCTCCTAAGGAATGATAACACACAATTTTTTGTTGTTTTTTATCTTTTGAAACAGGGTTTCTCTTGCCTCTGCCTCCCAAGTGCTGGGATTAAAGGGGTGTGCCACCACAGCCTGGCCACAATTCTTTTTTTAACGTGATTCCTAATCACCTTCACCTGGAGTATGCCCCAAGCTTCAGGAATCTTCCAATGAATAAAATGAGGTCTAACCTACCTGCCTTTTCAACTGTGGAAGTCTTGATTACACCACTCCTGCCACCCCAACAACAACCACATCTCTTATGTTCTGGTTCTGCCTATTCATACACCAATACTTAATCTTCCAATTCAAACTTCATATCAATTTTGCTGCTTTTTTTTCTCCTGCATTCTTCTGGTATTTCTCCGCTGATTTCTCTATGTGGACTTCAAAATCATCTCAGTGAGAGAAAGAAAAAAAGAGAAAGACAAAGAGGGAAGAAAATGAAGGGAGAAAGAGGAAGATTTCAAAAACAAATATTTATTGCAAATAGTAACTGACTTTTTAATTGATCGCTAAATCTGTGCCAGGTGTGTTTGCTAGTCACACACCTCGAACCTTCCAGGGTAAGTCTGCTGCTGTGCTAGCCAATTCCTTGTGGCTCCTTCCATCGAAGTGCAGCTTAGGGAGCCACACCTGTATCTGTCTGGAGGTTCTAGAATCAGAGAAGATTAGCATTTAGAGCTGCCTGTTTGCTACCCTTCCCTCCCTAGATGTGTTTTGTTTTTATTATCTGTGTAGCCCAGGCTAGCCTCAAAGTTGCACTCCTCCTGCCTTGGGCTCCCCTGAGCTAGGATTACAGACACATACCACCATCACACCTGGCTTCTCCAATGGATTGTTGGAAAACAGGTTACATAACTTCTCAGAAGCTCAAGGGTGCCTTCAGTCCCTCCTTCCTGTAGTTACACTCCCCCAACAAAACCGTGCCACAGAAAGCCTTTGCTTTCTAGGGAATCTAGACTAAGACACCCATCTCACAGGGGAGAAGAGAGTGTCTAGGAAATTCAGTGATCTGCTCTACATAGCACATCTTGCAAATTGCAAGCAAGGGTTGTTTTCTTGTTTTGTTTTGTTTTGTTTTTTTTCCTTTATTCAGTCACCAAACAAGTATTTCTACTTGTTTTCTGTTGGCAGTCACTGGGCTAAGCAGTAGGGTTATGATAGTGGGCCAGGATATACACAGTCACATTTTTTCATGAAGCTGATAAAGACATGGGTGCTAAGAAAGTCAAAACATATAAAGTGGGCCTGGGGGTGTAGCTCAGTGGTAGAGAACTTTTTCTTGTTAAAGAGTTATTTATGAATGTTATGTATACGGGTCTTTTGTCTACATACACCAGCAAACCAGAAGAGGGCATCGGAACCCATGTTGTGAGCTGCCATATGGGTGCCGGGAATTGAACCCAGGACCTCTGAGCTAACACTCCAATCCATGGTAGAGCACCTGCATGTGTAGGGTTTGAGCCCAACACTGAAGAAAAAAAAAAAAAAAAAGCAAGACCTCACAATCACCCACGGTGGCTTTAATAAAAACTTAGCCTGGCGGTGGTGAGGCACGCCTTTAATCCCATCACTTGGGAGGCAGACACAGGCAGATCTCTGTGAGTTCGAGGCCAGGCTGGTCTACTGAGTGAGATCCAGGAAAGGTGCAAAGCTACACAGAGAAACCCTGTCTGGAAAAACAAAACAAACAAACAAAAATTATAATGACAAAGTTTGTGAGGGATGTAAGGAAATGTAACCCTCATATAGCATTTGTAGGGATTCAAAGGATGGAGACACTTAGGAACACAGTCTGTCAGTTTCTCATAGCATTAATCAGAATTCCCACATGGTCCAACCCTTCCACTTCTAGGTAAATACCCAGATGAACAGAAACCTTGTTTACACAAAAGCAAATGCATATGTTCACAACAGAACTGTTAGCAACAGCAAACAGTGAGTTATGTCCATCAGCTGATGGGTGGGAAAATAGTGTATCCATACCACAGACTGTTGTTAGGAAAATAGTATACAGTGTATCCATACCACAGACTATTGTTAAGAATAAAAAAGAGTAAGGTGCTGAAACATGTATGTCATGAATAACCATGTTCAGTGGGGGAAAGCAATTACATAGCATGGGGCTCTATTTATGTGAAATATCCAGAGTAAGTTCATCTGAACAAGTAGATAATAAATGTTTGCCTAGCGTCATCAAAATAGGCAGCAATGCCTCCTGAGTATGGGTTTCTTTAAGGGTGACTTTTTTAAAAAAGTCCTAAACTGATCATGGTGACATATTTGAATATGTTAAAACACTGAAGTCTACTTTTCAGGGGTAAATTTTGTAGTATGTCAAATTTATTTGAATAAACACAATACAAGTATGGCTTTTTGCATTAAGTTTGGGTAGCAGTATGTTCCAAGATAATATACTAATTGACTTTCTGGAATGTGCTTTTCTTTATTGTTGTTCTTTTATCTGGGGGGTCTTTGAAAATATTTTTATTATTTGACAATTTCATAGATGTATACGACATGCCTTGACTGTATTCACCCTCAACTCATCCTCTCCACTCTCCCCACTGGATCTCACAGGCCCCCCCCACCTTCTTATTCCCCACTTTAAAAAAAAATAATAATAATCTACTGAGTCCAGTTAGCTCTGCATGCATGCCTATGGGGGTGGGGCCATCCACGGGAACGTGAGCAATCGACCTGCAGCCACACCCACAGTGACTCCTCTTCCTCCCTCCAGAAGCTATCTATTGCCAGGATCAACTTCACTGGAGGTTGAACCTGGGGAGCCCTCCTCCGCCCTGCTGGAGTGCTGGCCGGCTTGATCTCCTGCATGTCTTGTGCAGGAGATCGTAGCTGCAGTAAGTGCAAGAGTGCAATAGCCATGGCATGCCAGACTACAGCATGTTCTAGTTCCCCTCCCCATCTTCCAGCCCTTCCATTATCCCAGTCCCTCCTCCGGGCTATTCCCTGGGCCTCGAGGAGGTGGAGGCAGCTTGGGCTCTCAGCAGTCACTCTTGGTGTGGACAGCCGTGTATCTGTGTTGGGATAGGTGTGCACCCATGCCAGAGCATGCATGTGCAGGGCAGAGGGTGACTTGTGGGAGTAGATTCTCTCCCTCCATATGATTTTTTCCCCCAGATTGGACTGAGGCAGTCAGGCTGGGCAGCAAGCCTCTTTGACCATCTTACCAACCTCCAGCAGTCACTAACTCATCATTTTGATGAGTTATGAGTCTCATTGACACTGCTGCCCACTTCTAAAGCAGCTTCTCTGGCCACGGTTGAAAGCAGCATTAATCTCTGGATGTGAATATAAATTGCCAGAGTCTAGCTCCAGAAGGGTTCAGGTCCCAAAGAGTGGAGTCAGAGAAGGGAAGGAGGAAACTGACACCATCTGAGGGTGAAGAGGATGGCTGCCACTTTATGGGAAAAAGGCTCCACCTTTTATATTCTGTAATTGTACAATAGTCTAGCCAGAGGCAAGATTGAAAGGAGGCTCAATGATTCAGGGATGAAAGAGACCATTAACTTTATTAAGCATTTTTCCTGAGACAAAAGCAAGTATCTAAATGCCTATTGTTCTCAAAGGTTCAGTAGCTCCACCCCTACATCAAGGGAAGGGCCACAAGTTCCACAAGAATGGCTCCCTTTAGCAAGCAGGAACTTTCCTCTAGCCTCTGAGGGAATGGAGGCCCTTGTCCAAATGTCTGACCTTGGGAAAAGGACTTCCTCTGGGGACCAGACACTCCACGACAATGTTTGTTTGTTTGCTTGCTTGCTTTTTCAGACAGGGTTTCTCTGTGTAGCCCTGGCTGTGCTGGAGCTCACTCTATAGACCAGGCTACACAACTATACAGAGCCAGGTGGATCTCTGTGAGTTTGAGGACATCCTGGTCTATAGAGCGAGAAGCAGGACAGACACCAAAACCACACGGAGAAACCTTGTAAAAAAAAACAAAACAGAAAAAAAAAAGTTTTGAATTTAGGTCAGTAGTAGAGCGCTTGCCTAGCAAGCTCAAGGCCCTGGGATAGGTCCTCAACTCCAGGGGACAAAAAAATCAAGGTGACGGGGTAAGGCAGCAGCCCCTCAGGGAATCACATGTAGTTCCCATTTAAGGATTACCTTGCATTGCGAATGCACATTCAAAGGACTTACATGAAGCACACTATACATATGAACTCACTAGCTAGCACTTTGTCCTCTTTTATTATTACCCTTTCTTGGCCGGAGGAAAAAGAGGAAAATGAGCTGATCGTCAACATTCACCTCTCTCTGCTTCCTGACCGGATGCAACAGGACCAGCTGCCTCATGATGCGGTGGCCATGCCTTCCTGCCAGGATGCACTGTATTCGCTAGAACTGTAGGTGGAAATAAACCTTTCCCTCTCTCCGTCCTGTGGCTACAGGACCGACCGCACATGCGCAGTCCAGAAGCCAAGCAAGAGGCTTAGTCAGCCCTTACATCCTTGTGTGTGATCGTGCAATTGGCATGCAGTGTGATCACGCAGTCTATGTGTATGCGTGGCGTAGGTATGTGAGCCAAAACCTGCATGGGGCGGGGGATCCATAAAAAGCGGGTCACAGACTCCTCCCCTGTTCTCCACCTTCTTCCTCTCTCTCCATGCACAACCTCCCATGGGCCTAAAGCACATCCCCTCTGTTCCTTCTCCTAATAAACTCTTATAGTGGGTTTTGTTGAACCTCATGCTTCTCTCAAACGGTAAACAACACCACTTAGTAAATAACAGCTCTGCCACCACATAAAACCAACACTAACTTAAGGTATCTGCTTTTGTCAGATATTTTGCTGCAACCATGAGACAGGTCATCAATGCTGGTCAGTGTCAGGTTACAGGCACTCACCGGTGTGCCTATATCAACCTTTAATCTTAATAAATATTTCAAAGTACATAAGTCATAAACAGACCAACGAGCACCATGATTGGATTGTTTTATAACCTTCAAATGAGAAGTCTTGGGTTAGTGAAATGACTCAGCCGGTAAAGGTGCTTAGCACAAAAACCAAGAGACCTGTGTTCAAACTCCAGAACCCACGCAAAGTTGGAAAGAAAGAACTGACTCCATGAGGTTGTCCTCTACCCCACCCCTTAAGCACCTGGCACACATGTCCTCATACACATCATGAATGTAAATAGACAATAAAAGAGAGAGAGAGAGAGAGAGAAGTAGTCCTTCTTAACCATCACCCCCAATCCAGAACAACAAAATTATATATTAATAAGTGTGATCTTCTAAAAAGCAGTAACTCTAGCATGGAAAAAGTCATAAAGCCACAGTAAATGACAAATAAGATACTAACTGTCGGGCTGGAGAGATGGCTCAGTGGTTAAGAGCTCTGACTGTTCCTCCAGAGGACCTGGGTTCAATTCCCAGTACCCACATGGCAGCTCACACCTGTCTGTAAATCCAGTTCCAGGGGACCCGACACCCATGGCAAAACACCAATGGACATAAAATAACCAGGCAGATCTCTGTGAGTTCCAGGCCAGCCTGGTCTACAGAGTGAGATCCAGGACAGGCTCCAAAACTACGCAGAGAAACCCTGTCTTGAAAAACAAAACAAAACAAACAAAAAAACAAAAAACAAAACAAAACAAAAGATATTAACTGTCATAGTCAAGGTTTCTGTTGCTGTGATGAAACACAATGAGCAAAGCAACTTGGGGAGGAAAGGGTTTATTTGGCTTATACTTCCACATCACAGTTCATCATCAAAGAAAGTCAGGACAGGAACTCAAACAGGACAGGAACCTGTAAGCAGGAGCTGATGCAGAGTCCATGGAAGAGAGTTGTTTACTGGCTTGCTTCCTGTGCCTTGCTCATCCTGCTCTCTTATAGGACCCAGAACCACCAGCCCAGGGATGGCACCACCCACAATAGGCTGGGCCCTCCCCATCAACTAAGAAAATGCCCTGCAAGATTGCCTACAGCCCAAATTTATGGAGTCACTTTCTTCCTTCCTTCCTTCCTTCCTTCCTTCCTTCCTTCCTTCCTTTCTTTCTTTCTTTCTTTCTTTTTTTAGGGGTTTTTGAGATGATTCCCTCCTTTCAGATGACTTTAGCTTATGTCAAGTTGACCCAAAACCATCCAGCACTTCAATCTACAGGAAAGTGAACTGAACTGGCTTCTAACTATAAAAAACACTCATCTTTACTACTTGTAAGAAAAAAAGATTAAAACCATACTGATAATACTCTTCCTCCAATTACATTAAGTTCAGTAACATGTAGGCAAAATAGCAGGAAATGAGAACTGTTAAAATTTCAGGTAGAACCATAAAACATTGCTCTCGCAGTCCCCCTCTCTGACGTCATATCCTGGATTTATCTGCCTATGTATAAAATGGCGTATAAGCGTGGTTGATGCCAGAGCATTGTTTGAGCAAGTAAAAGGCTGGAAATAATCATCAGAGAAGTTTCCTCCTGCAGCAGATGGGAACAAATAGACCCGCAGCCAGATATAATGCAAAGTAAGAGATCTTGGAACACTCTGTCCTAAACAGAATGTCTCCATCAATTCCCTCCCCTCAGGGCTCAGGGAACCCCGTGGAAGGACTGTAAGAACCACAAAAAAGGAAAGTGTAAGAACCAGAGGGATGGAGGACCCCAGGAGAACAAGGTCCTCTGAATCAACTGAGCAAGGTTCATATGAACCTCAGAGCCTGAAGCAGCAAGCACAGGGCCTACAAGGGTCTGCACCAGGTCCTCTGAATATATACTATAGCTTTCAGTTTAGGGTTTTTGTGGGACTCTTGAGTGTGTGAATGAGTGGGTCTTTGAATCTTGTGCTTTCTCTTGGGCTCTTTTCCATCTATTGGGTTGTCTTGTCCAACTTCGATGTGATGGTTTTTGATTTGTCATGTTTTATTTTGTTATGTTTTGGTGTTATCTCTTAGAAGTCTTTTCTAAAGACAGAAAGGGAGTGAATCCGGATTGGAGGGGAGGCAGGAGGGAACTGGGATGATTAGAGCAGGGGAAACTGTAATCAGGATCATGAGTAAAGAACCTATTTTTAAAAGGGGAGGGGGTAAAAGAAAATACTAAGTAACAAAAAAGAGCAACAAAAAACAGCTCCGTATCTCACACTGTTCTGTGAGGCATTGTACATTTAAACTGTCAGGTCCCTTTGCTAAACATCCTGGAAAAATTCCTTAGGATATCAAGGAGTATTTATGATTAAAGAATTAAAGCTGCAACTATCTTTAATAAATGTAACCAATACCAAAAAAAAGTAGAACTACAAATGACATGTTACAAACTATACATTAATGTGGCCTTGTAATGATAGCCTACACAAGGTAAGGGTTTTTAAAAAACTATTTTTGAAGTTTAAATCTTGGTTGTCAGCTTAACTGGACCTGGAATCAGCTGAAAAACAGCTCACAGGGCACACCTGTAAAGGTTATTTGAAGGGGGAAGATGTGCCCTCAATGTGAATTACACCTTCTGGTGGCAGACCAGCCAAAAGGAGATCTAAGCAGTTCAGATATTTGCCTGCTTTTCTTCACTCAAACCAGCAAGTTCATCTACTGTGCTGCTGCTACTTTTGCTGCACTCCTTCACTGATTCCAGAACCCAGCTTCTTTGGACTTCCAATATCAACTACAGACCGGCTTTCCAGGAATCCTCCAGGCCTTTGATGCCAGACTGGAACCGATGAAGCATCTAGCCTCAAGGACTGAGCAGCTACTGGATTCTTGGCCTTTCAGGTGTGAGGCAGCCATTTTTTAGTGATCCACACTGTATCTTGTAAGCCAATGTAATAAACCCTCTCATAATATACATTGACTCTATAGATTCTGTTCCTCTAAAGAACCTTGACTAAGACCCCACCTGAAAGGATGCCTTATTAGGACTCAGGATGTAGCATAAAGGGGAACAGCAAACAGACTCCAGGTTACAAAGGTGTTACACCGGCCGGCAGCGGCGTGAGAGCCCCCAACCTCCCCACCAACAAGACCACTAAGGAGCCGACTTTGGATGCAAAAACAAAAGGTTTCTTTTTTCAAGCCAAGCTCTGGCAGGGACTTTTTCCGACATGCCACTTCCGTTACAGTGAGTGAAGGAGGAAGCCCCGAGCACTTATTAGAAGGGGTTTATATAGGAAAAGTTTATATGTGGTGGGTTACACATCTTAGTGTCTTAGGATTGGACAAGGGAGCTAGGGGTGAGGTAGTTCTTTTGAAGTTATTGGCTGAACTATAAGCGTGAAATACTAATGGCTGAAGGCATGCAAGGTATCTATGAAGATAATTTTTACTCCCTATATCCTGTTCCGCTGGGTCCAGGATATATATATATATATATAATACTGGTCAGCTTCTGGGTTCATCTACAGGTCAGCAGATACCTTGAGATGGGGACCACTCTCAAGAAGGCTACTGATTTTTCCCTTCAAAAAGTACATGCAAATCAGCAAGTAATACTCAGTTTTGTACCACCAACATGATTAGCATGAGAACCCTAAGTTTCAAAAGTCTGGCTAAGGTAAAAGACACATGAATCATACAAGAGGATCTAAACCTAATTGGTTTTCTAGGTTTAACACTGTAATAGCTTTTGTCCCTGGTGGATAAGTACACCCAAAGCATAACTGATAAGTGGGTGTGTCAAATCCAATGTGAAGCCTCCCAGCTTGAGAACAGCTGCTGTAATATGGAAGTTTGTTTGAGATGTATAGACTTTGGATCTGGCTAAACTTGCTATCCGATGTTTTTTATTTGCAAGTTCTGTGTAATAACCTTTTAATTAAAAAAAAAAAAAAAAAAAAAGGCTGGAAATAACCCAAGCTGTTCATCAGCAGAATGGAGGATTAATGAACTACAGAAACACCTGCTTCATGAACTGTGAAGATAAATGAGGAAGCTCCTGTGTGCTAATACGGAACCGTCCTTAGCATATGTGGCATAGAGAGAAAGACCAAGAACAGATCTGTTTACAGTGGGTGGTGCTTCATGTAAGCGGGAGGGGGGACGGAACGGACACAGATGGACACCCACAGGCCTATTTATCTTTGTTTATGCATGCTCTGTTTTTTTCTGTTTTAGACAGGGTCTGAATGTATAGCCTGGAACCCAAATGCTGGAATTAAAGGCACATGTCACTACGCTCAGCCACACATGCCCTAAACAAATTCTAGAAATATAGGAAGCCTGAGCAGGTGAAGTCCTGAGTAAATGTGTGTTGTTGATATGGGCACAGGTATGTCAAGAAGCCTGATGCCTCAGACCCACAGGAAATGGCAAAGCCATGCAACTGTAAATGCTGGTAGTGTGTGCAGAAAAGGCTCGAGGTAGCTTCCTCCCCGCCCTCTCACTTCCCACCCCTGTGCTTTAAAGGCCTGAAGACTGCTCCCCAACAGAGACCGCTCCTGCTGAGATTAGCTCACCTGCCTCCTTCCTTGCTCGGCTGTACGCAGTATTCTCAACTCCCTGTTCAACTATATGTAATAAACCCTCTGAGCGTGTCGGAGTGCCAAGGTCTCTCCACCAGAGAGCCCGGTCCACCTGATTGCAGCTTTCAGTGTGTTTGTATGTCTGTTTTTCCTCATTCCCTCCATTCCCCAGTCAGGTCCACCCCTGGAGTCTTGCTGGATGAGGCATAGGAAGGCACAGAAGCAATGAATAGGAGTCACAGGATGGCACTTAGCACAGGAAGTTAGCCCCGGGATGGAGATTAACACTGGAGTCCTATGGTATTTGTTCTATGAAGCAGGTTTTAAAAATCCATACAGGTGTGTGTGTGTGTGTGTGTGTGTGTGTGTGTGTGTGTGTGTTTGTATTTGTATTCCATCTTATGTTTGCCTTTTGAAATGTCAGCTCCATTGAGACATAATCCATATGTCACATAGTTCATCCAAATGGCACACGTGGCTTTTGGCATATCCACAGAACTGTAAGCCATCACCCCAAACAATTTAGAATATTTTCATCTTTCCACCTTCTCCCAAAATGCATGTCCACTAGCAGACATTTCCCATGTCCCCCACCCACCTCCAGCAGCCCCGGCTCTACTTCCTGCCTGTGTGGATCTGCCTGTGGTATGAGGTGAGGGCTCCTATTTTCTCCTCCTGTACAAATTTAATCCACGTGTTCATTTACAGCTACTCCTGCTTACTTTACAGCAATCCAAACATCCCCAACTGTCACCATACTTTATTTCTCTTTTTATTTAGGCGCTGTTTCTATAAATGTTCCTATGGCCGAACAAATGCACAATTCCTTGCCACTCATATATCCCATGCGGCACTTGTTCTTCTTAGCACGAACTATTATGCAGAAAATCTCATCATAGAAAGTAAATCCTCATCTCCGAAAAGACGCGTATTCCCGCTTTCTTGGCTCCTCATAAGACCCCAGCACATCTTCGTTATCTTCCCATTCACTCCCACTCAGCGGCGGGATAGCGCCCTCGCCCTATACCCATGAACCAACATTCTGTGTGAAAATTGGCCAAAAGGAATAAGTCGATGAATTCGGATGTAATTGCTTGTCGACCAGGATACACGATGAGATACGGGCAGCCACAAAGAACCAGACATAAAGAGCAAATACATAAGTGCCAGGCACGTATAATTCCCATGTGATGACATTACGGCAGAAACCAGAACATGAAGAAGATATCGCGGCTAGTTGTTGGACGAGGGATGGCCAGGAAGTGCGGCTAATCAAGACTTCCACATGTTTTAGAAAAGGCCACGGTTAGGCGTTAGACACTCATTTTATTCATGGCAACGATTCACTGAAGCTTAATTAGGCGCTTACTCCAGCCAGTGAGGGTGAAAGCATTCCTGATGAGCTACTGGGGCATACTACCAGAGCATGCAGTAGGTGCATATCCGCGGCGAACCAAGTCGTGACGTCTGTCTGTGCTCTGAAATAAAATAAGATCTTGTCGCCCGGTCCTCTCTCTCTTGTGTAGCAGGTCTCTAGACTGCTCCACACCCCGTTTCAATCCAGCCCACTTGGGGAGGCCAGACCGGCGAAGAGAAACGCGCTTGTCAGTTTCAAAATAGCATTAACATAGATACTCTCATGACTAATAAATGACTGGACCTTCTATGGAGACAACCATATGGAGAGTCAGCTTCTCTCCTTCCGTCATGGGTTCCAGAGATCTAACTCAGGTTTGTCTGTTTGGCTGAGCCACCTGCTTTTCCCTTGGCTCGAGCCATCCCACCAGACCTCTGGTTGCCTCTTATGGTTCATCCCATTCCATAATTAACATTGTAAAAACGCCATAAGTTGTAACAGCTGCTGTTAATGTATTCTATAGAGTCCCACTCATGCATCCATGACTTCTCTCTCTCCTTACTCCTTACATTACTACTTTCTCTTACTGCCTTCTTGCCTCTTCTGAGACTAAACTGCGCTCATTACTTTGCAGAGTGTCAAATACGCTCTGTGTACACGTAGAGAGACAAAAAACTGTATTTGTCGTGTATATTTCGACTTATGAGAATCTCTACTATCCAAGCCTTTCTCTGGCGCAACTCTGCCTCGAATAGCACCGCTCGAAGACTTGACGAAAGCGAGCAGCATCGTTATGATGCTTAGAATCTTTTCACTCCCCTAGTCCACATTCATCAATACCAAACAATAGCATAATGCTCAGTATTCTTCCTCCCATTACTTGAGACCCTATGCCAAGCAGACGCTTCTCTGCACTGCGATACTGAGTCCATCGGTGTGTGAACAGCTAAATTCCTACTTACGCGAGCTCTGGGATTCGACTACAAAACCGTGTGAGGCTGCTTCTGCCGTCCTTCATTCACCGAATCGCAGATCGCTCTAAGAGTATGCTGGCGAGCCCCTCAGCCGCAAGATTATAGAGCTAATTACATGGCGTCCTCTGAGACGTAAGATGTGTAAGCTCGTGGTAGAGTCACGGGCACATAAGCTCCGTGCAGGCCACTGCCCTATAGCTAGAAGCTCTCTAATATCAGTACATAGTCGCGCCAGACTCACTGTACGTGTGAACCACTCTGACGCATAACTAGCACTTTTTATCTCACGACTTACAGTGTGTAGTCATCCTTGTACATGAGCACCACAGCGTGGCTTGAACCCCACACGCTTGGCCTATAAGCTGACCACTCGTGACAGACGTCAATGAAGAAGCCTGCCAGGAGCGTGCTCTGTGAACTTCGCCCTGTAGACCAGAGAGTATAAGTCTACAGTTGGTTTGTCTAGACTCTAAGAGCAGCTCTGCTGGCGATGTGACGTTGCCATCTATGACCCCATCCGCGCCACGAATGGGCCTATCAGGGTTCTGTTCCCTTCAATATCGATGTGGTAAATAATTGATTCTAAATCTGACTAAAAACATGAATGAAACAGAAGATAATTGAAGTCACAATAGAAGCAGACTGAAGCAGAGCGACAGCCATGGAGTGAACAGCACAGGAAGGATGTGAAGAGGTTACCTTTGAGATAAAGAGTGATGAGGCAGGCATCATAGAGTTAGATTGAGTCAGGAGTATCATAAGGAATACAACAGACAAGCATGTCAATAGGGTCAAATATAGTGGTCTATAATCTTAGATTCTCCTCTAGCCAAGCGCAGGCTCTGACGCCAACGCAGAACAGTCAAAGCATCACCATCCTTAACCACAGGACTCTCAGTGTCTCGAGAAAAATGTCTTGTTGAAAAGGTTAGTTGGTGCTGATACTAGCCCAAGCTGTCCTGAATTCCAGACTTGATAGAATGTAAAGCTCGTGCTTGCTGATGCAGAACTAAAGAGAGCTTATTTCTGGCCATGCAGACACCTGAATGCGTGCCAGGCTCCGGATAGCTCCTTCAGGAGAGCTGCTGGGGATCGACAGGGGTGGCTAGGGCCATATCGAGCACCATCGCTCGAACTGTTAGTAATCAGCAGTGCTCAAGTGCTTCAGGTAGCTTGACGGGACGGAAACTCGTTTACCTGTGTTATCCAGCTCATTGTAATGGAGTAAAGAAGCATGCTCTACTAGCGCTGCTGTCCATTATCAGGTACACTGCCATATGCCTGGTTATTGTTTATATCAGTTTTGATGGAGAATAGACAGTCCTTAGAATGTTCTCCTCACTAGTCCAGTGTTCTGGTATTATGAGTGAATAGTGTCTCTTTTCACATATAGTCTCTCCATTCCTTTCCATTAACTCTATGTCCTCCAAACCCGTCTCGCCGGTTATGGATGCAGAGCATCTTTCTTATTCAATAAAGACCTATAAAGATTTGTCACAAACTCTGGTCTCGTGAAAGCACGCCAATATTGTATGTATTGTTGTACTCCTCACAAATAAGGCTTAGTCTATTGAACAAGTCAGCGAAAGGCAGATCTAAGGACCTTACTCTTAAATGACGTAACCAGAGACGATCTGAGATCTCGAGTCGATGAGTGTACAGACAGGAGACAGGAAATGATTAAGGTCGGCCATAAAAACGTAATCCTCAGGTCGGCTGTAGCGTTGACTAAGCACTAAGGCATCTACGTCTACTTTTGTGACTGTGGTGACCACCGTGCAGCCAGAACTGGCTACTTTACAGCCGCCATAGCTGAAGCGAACGGTACTCGAAGGCACAGCAGATCAAGAAGACTTCAATTATTACGTGACTGAACTCTACCACCCTCGTTTCTGATCTTTCCGGTTGTTTTACAACCCTCTTACATACGCGATAAGCTATCCCGAGTTATTTGACTTGATACAGAGACGACCTTAATTAGTAAACATGCTTGTGATATAACACGATGGTACTATACAGTGTTCTTGAATAGCCTTCGGCTCACCAGCGATGGTCAATCGTATTCAGTCGCTCAGTTATATACACACGTGAGGCCGTTTAGCAGGAGCGGGGGGACCCACGCTGTATGATACTCACAACTTTAGGACTGCTAAGGCTAGTCAGCACGTAGGCTTCTAGAGAAAACCACTGTGATTTAATGCACGTGTAATGACACCTAAATGCCAGGTAAGGCCAGCGGCCGCTGGGAAAAAATAATTGGCTGAATGCATATTCACTAGAAGTCATGAGAGAACGTCTCCTTCCTCAGATTCGTGTAGCTGTCGTGGCGCTGGAGGGAGAGGCTCTGCGGCCATCTCCACGGGATCCAGGAGGTAGTAGCGCGCGTCTGCTGCTGCAGCTACTGACCCTGCGGCCGCTTAACTGACGAGCTCCAGAGTCCAGTCACGAGAGCACGCATAGTGGAGAGCGAACGGCTAGGGAATGCAAACGGCAGGTCGTCACCGCTGCCGGTCCTCAGTGTTTCCCGATCGACGGACGAGCGAACGCCAATATCTCACTCACACCAAGCCTCAGTGTCAGACGGCAGTCCGGTGGGATCGGTTCTGTGAGTGTTGTAGGCCGCGTCAGTCCGCGCAAGCGAGAGGCAGTTCCAGAGACTAAGACTGCGACCGGCACCTACCATCAGAGCATAACCCCTGTTCTGCCAACAGCATAATCCGTGCTCGATCCCTCAAGAACACACGTTACACAACGAACGCCCCGGCCGCATTCCCATACCTGTACCATAGTTCGACCGTCTGTCGAGCTGTCCGCCGACGAGTACTTGGGAAGCGCGCGCCTGCGACGACGCGCACCGACGCCTCCGCTTGCTCCGTGGCTCAGAGCTCGATGCCTCTGCGTCTGCAGTATGCGGCCACGTGCCCTATGGGTAGAGCCTTGGGCAAGCCGGAGAGCGCGTACACCTCAAAAAAACCATAAGGTGAATCTCGTTCGTGTCCC
>NW_023413937.1:0-33087 GCF_903995425.1 Onychomys torridus | reverse complement strand
GATGGTGTTTTCAGAAGCCTCTGATACAACTTTGGCTGAATCCTGGCTTTTCCTCATTGTTCCTCTCTGCACACTCAGTACCATCCTCCAATCTAGTGGGTTTTGCTTACCTAGGATGAACCTTCTGTGTAATGAGCACATCCAGTCCATCAGAGCCTTTAAAGCCTCTAAGTGGGGGAACTCTATAAGAACACCTACAGGAGAGCATGGGAAGGGCCAGGCAGGCACCATAGCCCTCACATCTTTGTACATAGCCTCAAACATTCACCTACTGATTTTGGCTGGAACAATTGAGGGAATCTGTGAAATGGACACTTTGACTTGCTGACTTTAATTGTTGGCTGTAGCTAGTATGGGATATTGGGGGAAGGATGCAGGAGAGCAGCAAGCTCAGACTCTCTAGGGAACAGAGCCTGACAGGGTGGGAAACAACAACTATAGATTTACTAAACATTCAATAGCCATTGCCAAGGTCTGTAAATGTCTACAAAGCATCAGAGAAGACATAGCTGTGACATGGAGATTATAATTCTCATGTTGAATCCAGGAAGATCACTAGTTTAATTTCAACCTTGGTTACTTCTGGAGCTGGAGATACAAACCAATCTAAAGCATGACTCCACCTCAGAACAAGCAAACCATCAATCCAAAACTGCGTACATTCAGGGCAAAAAACACAACTGAATGAATATTTAGATAGATTGAAGATAGATAGATAGATAGATAGATAGATAGATAGATAGATAGATAGATAGATGATACCGTAACAATTAAATAAATAAAACTCAGTGTTGGTGAGTATTTCAATGGAGGGAGTCTTTTCTTTCAGGTCAGGTTCAGGTTTTGGCTTTCACAAAGGGAATCCTATCAAGATAAACACCAAAATAAATCGCAGGCATCCTACATGTGTGGCACAAGAATATTATCAGAAGGCAATATTTGATGCAGAGGTGAAGCAGAGATAGAGAGGGGGGGAGAGAGAGAGAGAGAGAGAGAGAGAGAGAAAGGGAGCTGTTGGGCTACATTTAGCTGTTTTCTCAGTTGCATGTACCTTCTGCTGTGTTAAAGCAATGGTATTTACATTTATTTTTACATTACATTTACATAGGAAAGCAGATACTGAATATGTTTTGAGATTGACATTACCTAAAAATTAGATGATAGTTCTTTTACACTTAGATATTCAGAAAAGGAAGGTTAAATTTATGTAAAAATGCATATGTCTGTTTCATATTTAACCCACAAAAGGAAGACAATTTCTCTAGACAGAAAACAACAAAGAAAAAAGGAATAAAAGCTAAATGTGATGGAATTGAAATTGTATGCACAAGCAGCTGGAGGTTGTGGCATGTGCCTTTCCCACTCCAGGAAGAAACATGAAACTCTTGATGGCTTTGGGCCCAGCCTGACCTAAAGAGTGAGTTCCAGGCACAGGCAGGGCTGCATAGTGTACAATGAATCCTCACAGGTCTTATTAATAAAATCAAACCTAATGCCATGTATTGGAGTGAATGCTGGAAGATCCGAGAAGCAGACCAATCCACAGCCACCTCACCTTGCCAGTGCCTCAGCTGATCCTGTTTCCTCAGACTGGAAGCCTCTGTTTCCTTATCCAAATGGATCTCAGTTGAACTGCTTCTGAAAGGCTGAAGGCTTAACCAGCTCTAGTTCCTGGTCCTGGCAAGTCTTATATACCTTTCTGCTTTCTGCCATCACTTCCTGGGATTAGAGACTCAACTTTCTGGGATTTAATGTGTGTGTCAACATGCCTGATTGTTTCCAGTGTGGCTTTAAACTCACAGAAATCTGGATGCATCTCTGCCTCCCAAGTGATAGGATTAATGACATGTGTGGCACCATTTTCTGGCCTCCATAATCTATTAGCTCTTCTGTTCTCTGATCTCAGGAGTACATTTATTAGGATGCACAATATTTTGGGGAACACAATATCACCACAGCATAATGGAAAACTTCCTTTAAAAAAACAAACAAACAAACAAACCAAAGCACTGCATTTACGATCAAAACAAATGTCTTCAATCAATTATACTTAAGACCTTCCAAACCCTTCTATCCCATCTTCTCTCTAATATCTCTGGATCTAATGGAAGATCCATATGGAGGGCTGTTACTCAATGGTTAATAGAGACAATGTCAAGACTATAACCCAGGACCAGGCAGTAACTCTAGGCTGCAGTACTCTCAGTGTCTTCTTGACTCTGACTGCAGAAGTTCTTTCCCTTACAAATGTACCTCCCAAAGCAGAAGGTGGTGATGCACACCTTTCATGTAGGAACTTGGAGGCATAGGTCCTGGATTCAATTTGCTGTGTCATCATGAGGCTCTCAACAGTTATAATTGTGTATAGTATCATGAATTCTGATTCTCTCTTCTGGTATGCCTAAGTACATGAGGACAAATCACACACACACACACACACACACACACACACACACACACACACACAATGTTTAAATTACAACAACAAAATAAACCAAGTGTCCCCCTTTGGCCTTCCTGCCAACCAAGACCTGCTAGCTGATTGGATAGGTACACCCCATCAGATAATATGTACAGATTTTTCAGTATCTAGATTTACTGTGAACCTCCTTGAAAGTCGAAATGTCAAGACAAACCTAAAAGTTGAGGGCTCACTCCATGAACCACTCCTACATTAAGTTTTTTTTATTCATTAAGTTGCTGTTTTTGTACTTTGTTGTGGATTAATTTGGATTAATTAATGTGTTACTCTATAGCTTAGATCGATTTGAAACTCCCAATAACAACAAGCCTCCTACCTCAGCTTTCCTCCTCATAGGATGACAATTGTTGAGCAAACACACCTGGCTGAATTTTGTTCACATGTGACCCATGTGGTTCTGAGTGTTAGTCACCTCTTTGTTTCCTGTTTCTGACAATACACATGCACACAACATCACCTAACAATGTACCCAAAGTACCTAGAAAAATCATCTTGTCAAACTGTGGAATTTGTTCTAGCATAAAGAGCTGTGTTGAAAACTATGTCAGTCATCTGTTGTATTATCTACACAGAAGGCTGACACAGTAGTCAGACTTTTATAAGTAAATGTTAGGCAAGGTTTCTGGAGATGTAAACAAGAGAATGGGGTGTTTCCCTTCAATCATAAACCCTGGCTTTCTTTTCAACATTACAGGAACTCAAGATCCAGGGAAATGACTGTCATTACAGAGCTCAAGTGATTCAGGCATGTGGAAAAGAAACTTAAGGTCATTTTTTTGGCTGTCTAAAAAATTAGAAGTCAGCCGGAGTTATATATAATATTTATTCAAAACAATTTTAAAATTATGTCATATTGGGTGATGGGCACATTGGCTCTCTGACAGAAGACGGTTTATCAGAAAGTAAAACTACATTCCTCTGAATATATAATAAGAAAACAAGAATGGGGGATGAACCATGCATTTGCACAAGCACTCGTGCACATGCACGCGCACACACACACACACACACACACACACACACACACACACACACACATTATCCCAGCATCTGGGAAACAGAGGATGGCAGATCTCTGTAAGTTTGAGGCCATTCTGTTCTACATAACAAGTTGCAGAATAGCCAGAGCTACAAGGTAAGACATTGTTTCAAAAAGAGTGGGATTTAAGACTGAATGTTGGCTCACACTTATCACAACTGGAATCAGAAATTGTATTGTCATTTCTTTTGAGCAAACAAACCACAGCACCAAAACAAATAAACAATGATTATCCTTGTGTAGCTCTGTAGCCTTTTAAATTCATGTTTCTAAGGAAGGGGCAGATTGATCTCTATGTGTTCAGGGCCAGGTTGGTCTACAAACTGACTTCCAAGCCAGGTGTGTCTACATAGACATAACCTGCCTTCATAAATACTTAGGGTCAAGAGAGATGGCTCAAGTGTCTAGAGCACAGATTGCTCATCCAGTTCATTTATCAGACACAAAGGTAACAACATGACCACCTGAACCTGGAGATAACAAGAGATTCAGCTCCTCCAGCCTCTAAAATTCATGTCTATGAACAATTATCAACACAAACATACATATACACATAATTAAAAATGTAAAAACATTTTAAAAGTGAGATACATGAAGTTATCTGCACATTACATTTAATGAATATATATATACATTTACACTAAAATAAACTAAACATGACTTTGAAGCAGTATTTATTTCATGCACAAACAGATAGGCCCACATCATATGATTAAATGGCTACAAATTCATTTCATTTATAATATGTATATATACATATACACTAAGACAGTTTTTTGGCTGAGTAGCTTTGTGCCTGTCTTAGAACTTGCTCTGTAGATCATGCTGAATTCTAACTCACAGAGATCTGAAATGCACCGTCTTAGAGGACTGTAGAGCCTTATGCCCTTTCTCAGCCACCTGGGAAAATAATGGCAAGTGTGGAGGACACAGTAGAGTGTACACATTCTGCAGATACAATTGGAATGTGGCTGGGATTAAGAGGACTAGAATGGAGGGAAGTGAGAAAGGGATGCAGATGCCTAAATGGCATAGATGTCTATTGACTGAATGAGAGACCCTGGTCTTGAGCCTTGGCGTAGGAAAATATCAGATTGGAAAAGGAAATGTCATCAGTAGCGTAAGGTGGAGAAGCATACTTTATGATGTGAATTGTCTTATCTTCTGAGAATTGTACCCATTTCGCCCACAGGGGGTAGAAACTCTGAGTGCTTGATTTGAACAATTTGTACCAGGATTTCTGGAATATATGTGTTGGAACCTGTGAAAGAGACTGCTCATCACTTGTCATGAGGAAGAAGCAGCCAGTAAAGTTTTGATATTACTGTGGGGTGAAATACATCATTTGACAGTGTTAATAGATATCAGACTCATTGAGGGCAGTTTCAGTGAGTGTGCCACATATTTGTTGCAGTGGGCTCAGCAGAGAAAAGGCTCTGTTCATCTGTGCCACAGGAAGCTGCATAGAAGGGTATCACCCCTCTGCACTGTCATAGAGATCTTCAAATTTTTAGATCTAGAGTGTTTTTTTTTTTGGAGCTGCAGCTTTGTAGGTGGAGGCTGTAAGACAAGAGACATTGTGGACTTTACCTCTGAAAGATGAGAAATCTTCAAAAGCCCATGCAGG
This sequence comes from Onychomys torridus, assembly GCF_903995425.1. Taxonomy (NCBI): domain Eukaryota; kingdom Metazoa; phylum Chordata; class Mammalia; order Rodentia; family Cricetidae; genus Onychomys; species Onychomys torridus. Next base: position 27,939 of record NW_023413937.1, on the reverse strand, counting down.
AATAATCAGGAAAACCATCAGTTTTGCTGTTTCTGCAGAGCAGTTACAGGAATTGATAAACAGACTGCTTTCTCAGTTCTCCAAAATCTCCATGTACTTTTGTTGCCTGTCCTGGATCACACTCTGTAAACCAGGATGGCTTCAAACTCACAGAGTTCCTTCTGGCTCTGCCTCCCAAGTGCTGAGCTTAAGGCATGTGTCACCACCACAGGCTTTGAGGCTCATTCTAATGATAGTGTCCAGAATGATCTGTATCTAATGGATTCAGTTGCCAATATACTCTTGCCTTCATCCTTTCACTTACCTGGATCATCATCTGTTGTTGAACACCTGGTTTGGAGCTGAAACAAACAAAACACATACAACACCTTTGAGAATCCCCATCAGGTAGAATTGCTGCCTGTGTCTTTGTCATGTCTAGACTTCAATCTTTGGAAGGAGAACATTAACCATAGTTTGTCTTCTGACTTCTATGTGTGTATCATGGCGTGCTCACATGAATGTACACTCAAAAACAATTAAAACCTTCATTATGTTTAAGAAAATAATCTGAATTAAGCAACTATAGAAATAGTTCAGTGATTAACAACACTTGCTTTTATTTCCGAGGACCAAAGAGGGATTCCCACTCAACAACAATCTGTACTTCCAGGGTCAGATGATGCAATGCCTTCTTCCTGCCGACATGGGCATCAAGCTCCATTTGGTGCAGAGATGTTGCATACATAACGAAAACACTCATATACTTAACATAAAATAAATGAAACTTTAAAATAAATCTGCACTTTGGGAAACAAATTTTATCATGTGAAGTTAACATACAAAGACAGATTTCATTAAGGTACTTTCACACACATGTATAATATACACTTACTGTTCTTATTCATTGACACCCCACATCATTCTCTCAGAATGATTTCTCTTCTCCCACAATGCTGGTAGCTTCATTTCACGGTCCTAAAGTGGTTTTCCCTCATACACACATGCAAATTTCCAAATTTGAATGTTACCCCTCCTCTCCTGTTGTTTGCCTCAGCTCCTATGATTTTTTTATATCCTCCAGAGTATGCGATTACTTGACTCCATCTGAAACATAGTATACTTCCTAAATAAACTGAGGCAGGCTGACAGTTCCTACCTGTCCTCCCATTGCCTTCTCCTCCCTGCTTGTCTATAATACCCTGGTAAGTTTAATACTCCTTTTCTTTTTTACCCTTTTAAAGGCAGACATATATAAAGAATGTGGGCTACAGAGATAACTTAGTGAGTTGCATTCTATCCTGAACCCAAGGGGACCATGCCTTCAGAAAACAAAGACTGGAAAATTTAAGAAACCAAAAGGTTATCAATAATGTCTCATAAGCTCACACCGGTAGTTACAGACAAGCAGGAGAACTGGACTGCAGAGTGAGTGAAAGGCCATTCTGGGCTCCATAGTAACTCCTATAGTTAAAAGAGAGAAAACTTTTTATGGTGTAGGCCTGTGATGGCTGTATCTCAATTTCTGAGGCTTGTGGATAAAAAGTCTTCAGTTGGGTGGGGCTACATACTGACTTTTAGACCATTCTCAAACAACCAAATTACATCAATCAACTAGCCAAGTAGCTTATGAACTACTTAAAATTACCTGGTTTCAAAGTACAGTGATTGTTTTTGAGGAGGGATATGACTACAGAGATCTTACATTAAAGTACCCAGATATTATTCCCCTCAACATAAATGTTGGGATGTGCTTTAGATGGTGGAAGGCTTCTCTAGCATACATGAAGCCTGGGTTGTATCTCACAACACCACAAATGGTACACATTGGTTCACATCTGCAATCCCACCACTCACAAGAGGGAGAAGGAGAGCCAGGAATTCAAGGGTATCATAATTTTATTTGTTGAACTAATAAAAGCCAGGCTCTAAAAATTCCAAAAATGTAAACAAAACAATATGTTCTTATTTGTTAACGTTGAAGTCCAAGGCTCTTCTTGGGACTTCAACAGTATCAAGTTATTAAATTTATGTTTTTAATATAATTCAATCATTTGTAATTTTTGTTTTCAAGCAGCACTTGGAGTTTCGTGGGACAATGATGAACCTTTCAAGGTGGATGCTCTTGAATGACTCCCAGTACTGACATTTAGTGGAAGGGAGTCACTGAGTATCACAGATGATGCGTCCTTTGTGAACTGCCTGATTTTCCAGGTCTTCCTGCCACCCTACTTTGGACACTGGTCAATAATGCTCAGTATTCTTTATTAAGAAATGGTTTCAATGTGTTGCATAAAACAGACTCACATTTTTATGTAGCACAAATCTTAAAAGTTCTAATTAATAAAAACAAACCCATGCCAGGTATTGAGATGAATGCTGAATGATCTGGGAAACAGAACAAGACACAGCCACCTCCCCTTGCCAATTCCTCAGCTGATTCTGTTTCCTCAGACTGGAAGTCTCTGAGTCCTCATCCAATAAATCTCAGCTGAACTGCTGCTGAAAGCCTAAAAGCTTAACCAGGCTCTAATTCCTGGTCCTCATGCCTTAAATACCTTTCTGCTTTCTGCTATCACTTCCCGAGATTAAAGGTGTGTCACCATGCCTGTATGTATCCAGTGTGGCTCTGAACTCACAAAGATCCATGGGGATCTCTGCCTCTGGATTGCTAGGTTAAAGGGGTGTGCTACTATTGCCTAACCTCTATGTTTAATATAATGGCTGTTTTATTCTCTGACCCCAGACATGTTACGAGGTGACATAATATATTTTTTTTGCTGTAAACACTCTTTTATTATTATTATTATTATTATTATTATTATTATTATTATTATTATGTGTTGTAAGTTTAATACATTTGGGAAAGTACAATATCACATTTCCATTTTTTTGTCATAAATTTAAATAGCTTATAATTAATACCAGAAAAACTATATCCAATAAGTATATCCAATATATAGAGTCAATAATTAAATTAGCAATGTCTAGTCCATTCACATTTGACAGATTCAGACAAAAAACTTCATTATATATATATATATATTAACAATGTCCAGTCCCATAACATTTGATAAACTAAGCCTATGGAGGAGACCTGGGAATAATAAACCTATAACTCAGGGCCCAGAGTCTCATGTCAACACAGGATAGACTTAGCCATTAAGCCCAGCACATGTTATTCTGTCATCACACAGCATGCAGATGACAATTATTTTCATGTCACCACATGGATAATTACAAAGAAGATTTACATGTGTGGGGGACTTGACTAAATTGCTGTGATTAGAATTGTGATTTGAATTGCTTAAAAAGAATTGGAGATTGTTTACTACTGGGTACATAAGAGCTTGTTGTACAGCCCTCCTTGTAAAAATCACATCACTTTATAACATCCCAAAGATTATCCCTCATTAAGTTGGAATTCTTATCCTTATTTATTCATTCTTTCTTTTATTCATTCATTCATTGCTTCCTTTTATCTTGCAGTTTCATTCTATCCTTTATAAAAATTTGTTAAATTCTACCCCTAACCAAGAAGCTATCTACAATTGAAACATGCTAGGAGGAAAAAGTCAGTTTTCTTCAGTGGAGTGACACTGTGTATATTAACCACACCCTAGGGCAGGCTTGATAACAAGAAGAGTTGGCCAACACATATTGTACAGTTTTTTTTTTCCCATTTGCTTGTGGCTTTTCTTTTGTTGTTCATTAGAAGGAGAAAGAAAATAATTTCAGTGGGTAAGGAATAGGAGAGGATGAGAAAGGAGTTGAGGAATATGAAAGATCATAAGAGAAGCCTTCTGGAAAGTTGGGAATTGGTATACCTCAAGATCCAGGTATGCAACTCTTGGGCATATATTCCCAGGATTACTCATACAACATAAAGAACATTGTTCTACTATGTTCACTGTGGCTGTATTTATAACAGCCAGAATCTTAAAACAACTTAGTTTTCCTTCAACAAAAGAGTGGGTACAAAAAAATGTAATACATTTACAAAAGTGTTTATTTTTTAGCTGTTAAAAAATGACATAAAAAGTTGAAAGAAAATGGATAGAACTAGAAAAAATTATCATGAGTGAATTAACTGGGAGCCAAAATGATAAATATGGTATGAATTCCCTTATAAAAAATAGCCAACCTGCAATTCATATACACAGAGATATTAGGGGAAAAGGAGGAGTCTAGAGATGAACCGTGGATTCCCATGGGAGGCAGAAATAAAATAAACATTACGTGCAGACAGGGTAAGTATCAAGAAAGTTGACTAATGAGGTGGAGAGGAAGATGGGGTGCAGGGAGAGACTGTTGGAATTCCGGGCACTTTGAGGTGGTATGGAAAACTAGTTCCGTAGAAACACATTGGAATTTATGTGGGTAATCCTTTGAGAACTTCTACTACTGGGGGATTCAGAGGCCTAACTGGCCATCTTCTGTCACCAGGCATGGCTCCCACAGGCAGGACTAGGTAGTATTTCATTGAGGTCTTGGCCAATAGGATTCCATGGAAATCTCCAAACAACCTAGGCTGATGCTGACACAAGGGATTGCTTTCCTCAAACTGACTGTGGGACACCAATGCTGAGGAGAACATCCATAGAAATCATTGAACCTGGAGAGGGAGAACAGGTGTCTCCATGGAACCTTCACCCTACATTCTAGACTCTTGGATGAAGGAAGGTACTCTGCAGAATACCCAATGAGAATATGTGTACAATTTTGTTCTTTGCATTTTCATTGCTTGAAGAAAGTAAACCTCTGGCCTCTACCTTTCTCCTGATGAATTACATTTCTAACATACTTTACTTATGATAACTTTTCCTAGGAGAACATTTCTTATTTTGTGCAAATAAATCGCTCTGGGGTTCTCCAGTCTCTGAGAGTGTGCACACCCCAATAATGCAAGTATTTTCCATTCAGTGGATAATGGCTCCATTCTCTGCATGGCAAGAGGAACCAACTTAACAGATGGAACTTCACAAGGGGACTTCAAATTTTGACTTCAGTGCCATTGTTAAGGGGCTTTGACACATTGTTTTCTAAATAACTGTGACACACCAAACCTTGAGTGCCTTTGTCTAATCTGTTTAGAGGATCTGTGTCTACACTGTAAAGTTTGTTTCATTTTATATCCTATTTTTACACTTTCTGCTGTTTGTGCATTTCACAAAAAGGTAACTTTTCCTTAATTTGTCGCTATGAAGCTCAATATTGGTTTAATATTTTTTTATTTAATTCTTAGTCTCTTGTGGAAATGAATATCTGTGAGCTCTCTCTGCATAATATAAAACTTATTACTTATTTTTGCTACTCTAGAACATTTGAGGATTTCATTTTCATTTTGTTGTTACTTCTGGTCAGTAGTTTGTCTTATCTTATTACTGTATCTTATTTTGATAAAGTACAATTTAGATGTGAATGTTCTTAGAAGAAGGAAGGTTGCTAAATGCTACAGTTTATCTTGGCTTTGATTTTTCAGGAGAAGGTTTTATTTTCTTCTGCCAGAAAAGGTACCATTGTGATATTGGGAAATTGTGAAAGGTGATAATGGATGAGACAATATTGTTATATTGGAAAGAATATTTGCGTTTGACAATTTAAGTGTGACTACGTGGTGTGGTGCTGTTTCTGGTAGGACATGTACACCAAGCATTTTGTGGCATATCGTGGAGCAGGGCTAGGTCTGGATCCAAGGGCACTGCTAGGAAAGGCAGGCGTTCTGTCCTCAGAAAGTCCTCACACACAGAAAACAGTCTTATCTAATATGAGAACATGAGTGAAATTGGATAAAAAATCTCTTTATTAACTTTGAAAAATTTAAATGAGCTTGATATTATAACATACCTTAATATTTTAATAATTCAACAATAAGAAATAATAATGAATCATCTCGAATTTCTTCCTGAGAAAATAGTGAAATATGGCTACAAACATAGAGGAAGCACTTCCAAAATATAAAGTGTGGAGAAAAGGAATTTTATAGCTATTGCTCTTTGTTATCAACCAGAACTTGATGGAAAGACTCCACACATACTGGGCATGGGGCATAAGAAATCCAGTTCATATTGATGAAGCAGCTTCACCCCTGCTGTATGGCTTTCATAGCATCTAAGATGCATGCAGAATGTTGGAGCAAGAAAGTCACTGTGGTGTCTCTTCTTGGTTATCAACTTGTTGTGGGATATTTGTATACTGTGTGAGGATGCATTGCAGTGATTTGTGTAATAAATGTTTATCAACCTATAGCTATTCAGGAGGTATTTGTGGGGTTTCTGGGGAGAGAAAGGAAGAGGAGAAGGATCCAGGAGTGGGGGAGAAGCTAGTCAGACACTGTGGGAGTTGGCTATACAGAATGAAAGACAAGTAAAAAGCCAGATGGTTTTAAACTTAGATTAATAAAAGCTGGTTTATTTCAGTTATAAGAACTAGTAGGACAAGCCTAAGACAAGGCCCTGCTTTCATAAATAGTAATAAATAAGTTTCTTTGTCCATATTTGTGAGCTGGTAGAGGAAAGAAATTTCTGACTACATCAACTTGACTTTATCTAGAAGGAACTACAATGCAGAGATGGAGCATGAATCTTAAATGTACTAATTAATAAAATAAAAGCTGAGGCCAGTTATTTGGGTGAATGCTGGAAGAGCAGAGAAGCAGAACAAGCCACAATTACCTCACTTTGCCAGTTCTTCACCTGATCTGTTTTCCTAAGACTGGAAGCCTCTGAGTCCTTATCCAAATGAATCTCAGCTGAACTGCTTCTGGAAAGCCTGAATGATTAAGCAGCCTAGTTCCTGGTTTTCATGCCCTATATACCTTTCTGCTTTCTGCACTCACTTCCTGGGATTAAAGGCTCAATTTCTGGGATTAAAGGTGTGGGTCACCATGCCTGTCTGTTTCCATGTGGACTTGAACTCCCAGAGATCCAGACACATTTCTGTCCAGAATAAAGGTGTGTGCTGTGCTTGAAGTCCATTAAATTTCTCCACGTATCTTAATTGCGAGGTTGATTTCTGTCTACTTTAATACATATACATGGAGAGAAGTCTGATACAGAGGCATTTAATAAAATTCCACATTTTCAATGGTCAACATATGAGTGGGTGCTCAACCATAAATGCATACATAAACTTGAGGAGATAAATGCATATGTACCACAAATGACATAACAATCCCACCACAGAATCAACAAGAATATATATATATATATATATATACAGAGAGAGAGAGAGAGATATGAGTTTCTGCGTGAAGTCCTAAATGTTTATGCTCATCATATATATTAAACAATTTAGAAAATGCCATGCCTTAAATTATGATGGTAGAGGAGCTGAGGGAAGGGATAAGTAACACTAAAGATGCTTGGGAAACACACACAAACACACACACATATACATATATACATATGTATATATATACACACACATATATGTATATATACACACACACACACATATATATATCCAGTTGAACACACACACACACACACACACACACATATATATATATATACAGAGGATGATGCTCATTTCAGAACCCATAGGCTACCATCTAAAAAGCCACATGTAAACTGACTACAATTTCCTTGTTGATCAGAGTGTCCAGGAGAACCACCAAAACTATAAATATATTGCCATTGCTTTTGGTTACCCAGAAGAACTTGATGATGAGATCCTCTTGCTGAACACACCACACACTTTAGGAATGTGACATGAGAAATCATATTCATATTAACCTAGCAGCTTCACCTGTGCAGTGTGACTTTCATAGCACCAAAGATGCATGCACTGTGCTGGAGGAAGAAAGTCACCAATAGACCTACCCAGCATGAACACTGTGAAATACATTAATGATTGGCATAAGAAGCCATTGACATGGGTATTGGTGACAAAATTATTATTGGGATTACCAGCAACTTTTGGGTTGGATTTTGGATGTCCTCCCTAGGAAACTTGGTGCTGCATATCTTGCCAGAATTCCATGATTGAGGATATACAGATTCCATGGATGAAATTACTGCTATTACTTCGCTAAATGGACTTAGTGTCAAACAATCCTCTACAATCATTTATCTTTACCTCTAAATTATTAATAAGTTTAGGCACAACATTCCAACTAGAGAGGAAGGAGAAAGGCAGAGCTGAGGAGACATATCTATCCAGTGCCAGTAGAAGCAAGACATAAAGTACTAGTAAGCAACTAGCCACGTGGAAATATATAGATTTATATAGATGGCTTAATTCAAGATGTAAGAGCTAAGGAGCAAGAAACCTGAGTAATTAGGCCATTTACTATAAAAATAATATAAGACTCTGTTTGTTTATTTGAGTTTCACGGGCTGCAGGCTTGGGCAGGACCAGAGAAATATCAAACTACATGTGACACACTCAAAGATTTAGTAAAAATACTTTATTTAAGAACTATACCAATATTCAAGATGTACACAAAAACATGCAGGTGTACACTAAGATTAACTGAAAGGAAGTTCAGAGTAAAATAACCCTAAATAAGAGGCCATAGATTCTCTATCCATATAAATTAATTCATGTGAAATGGGGGTACAGCATAGTTCAAAATGATGAGTGACATTTGCACAGTGAAATTAATTTATCTTTCTGAAAATGTGACTGGTAGAGAGGGAGACAAAGATTATCTACTGAACCTCCTTCCTTCAAAGCTATTCATTCAGTAGTTCTTCAGAGTTTAAAATTATCTGTAAGGATGTCTGGACATTAGAAAAGCCTCTCAACTTGTCCTTTTGAAAAGATCATGTAGATACCATAGAAGGCTGCTCAGTCTTCTCTCAAATTTCAGGCTTCAAGATCGGTTTCCTGAGACAGAGCAAGCAATTTCTGGGAGGGCCATGAACAAAAGACAATTAATCACTGATGCCCCTGCCAGCAGAACTGGGAGATAGGGCACACCAAGCCTGTACCACTGAGCCAGTCCCTATAGTATGTACTTGCTAGGCCAGCCAGTCTCCACAGCAGACCATGGACATAACCTGTGATTTGTCCAGGACTGCCCCTAAGTGGATAACTATAACTCAAAGTAAACCTAGTCAATTAAATGGTCCTAACATGATTGCCACTGTCATAAAAAATCCTGAGTCTATTCCTATGTCATCTGAAGATCCCCAAACCCCCTTGCTTTACTCCCTATGAAAACCCTGCCCCATTGTTGCTCAGGGTTTCTCCTGCTCCGCTGCATCAGACAGTAAAAAGACTTTGACTATGCATCAGATTTGGTCTCTTGGTTTTTTGGGGGGACTCTGGATACAACATTATAATCATCAAATTCATATTTTTAACTTAGGCTCTTTGCATATTCTGCATTCCTTGAGGAACTGCTGGCTCACAGAGATGTTTTCTTCCTAATTCCTCTTGGTTGCTTCTTTGGATTTGCTCTTTTGACTTGTATACATTTGAACTGACACCTGATTGTTGGAAAGTCATTTAAAATTTCCTCATCTCTTTATGTACATGATATTATAGATCATGAATCGTGTTTAAAACCACTTATGTGGTAGGAAAGGGGTCTATGGAATCAGAAAGCAATAAATCAGAGCCCAGAGTGTCATCTCAACACAGGACAGACTCAGCAGTTTGGCTGAGCACTTGCTTCTGTCACAGCATTCAGGTGAGAATTACTTTAATATGTAGATATAGATAAACATAAACTTGAGATATTCCTTGGTGGAGTAAATTGACTGAATTTCTCTGATTAGAATTAAGATTGAAAATATTTTAACAGAAACTGTCTGGTATTTACTGCAAGAGGTATAATGAAATATACCCATCCTTCTGGTGGAAATTTAATTATTTGGACAAGACACCAAAAGCAATCCTTGATACCATCCCACCTTATAATACAGTCTTCTAATCTTCAATTCTTCTTTCTTTATTTTTCTATTTATTCAATTCCTCCTTTTTCCTTCCATTTTAAATGTACACTTGCTAAAAGTGGTTAAATTTTCATCAGTATCTAGGGATCTATTTGTGTGTTGCTAAGAGTGGTCAAATGAATTCCTTCAATCTAGTCAACCATTGGCATTGTGTGAGACAGAGGGCAGGCAGGAGGTAACCAGGAAGGATATGAGACACAACCTACAACAAACAGAGGCTGAAGCAGGTTCATTGCTGTTGGCAGAGAGAGTGGCATGTATTTTCCTTTTTGAAAACATGAGGTTTGATAGACATGAGATGAAAACTGTGATCTCAGGAGGAATTAAAAATGGGTGACCCAAAAGAGCAAGGTGATATTTGGTCTCTCTCCTTTTTACTTTCTTTACTTTTTTCATTGTTTATTTTTCTATCTCTGATATTGTTGTTGCAACAAGTTTTCTCTCAGTCCAGTCTTCTTATAATCTCACAAGGTCATTGTGTGGCCCTGCCCTACAATCCAATGGCTTCTACTCTTCAGATCTGGGGTTCAAGATTACCTCCCTCCTTCAGGCATCCTTTTTGTTTGTTTTTCTCATTAAGCCTGTTTGAGAGACTTTCTATCTCTGAAACCCTATCTGGACTGAATTCACTCTGTAGTCCAACTGGTCTGAACTCAGATATGCACCTGCTTGTGTTTCTTTAGTGCTGGCATTAACGGTGTGTGCAGGGATTAAAGGCACCTGACTTTCTTCAAGCCTTGTAATTGTAAGGCTGAATTTTGTCCCCTGCAATTCTTATGAAGGAAGTGAATAGTGAAACCCAGGGGTTTGTTTATAAATCTCTAGAAACAAATGTTTTCATCAAAATGTTTCTTTTGGCCAACACTGCATTAATTACTTGAAACCCAGAATATCATCAACAAACTGAATACCCATGCAGATAACTCATGCATTTTTACACAGATGATTCAATCAAATCACACCTTTGGTTAATCCTTTTGAAATATTGATCATCTTCTCCTATTACTTGGAGTCTTTTATTCTCCCAGAACAACTGGGGCTTGAGGTTTCAACATTCACAACTTCAATGTTTTTGTTTTAAAGGACTTCATACTTCTGAAATCTTAGTCACTGAGCTTTGAGGCTCAGTGCCTTTGAAGTTCTGTCTATTTGTTGGGATTAAGCATCTTTTGATATAAGACCACAATCTCTGGGGATAAGATCTCACCATGTGGATATCAGGGGACACAATTCAACCTAACAATGAACATGCTTGGAGAAAATCATTCATAATGACACAAGCCTTTAATCCCAGAGAAAGCATTTGTGAGTTTGATGTAAACGGGACTACATAATAGTTACAGTACAGCCAGGGATACAGAGTGAGACAATGTTTAAAATACAGAAGAGCAGTAACAACAAGAAACTAAAGAACAGACAGAAAACCAAAATGGATTCTTGAAGTAGAGAGACAGCTCTGGACCCCCAGCACTGAGTACTTTGAATCTATAGGATTGTAGTACAAGTTGGTTGTCTGCAACCTAATGAGATTGTGAGTAGACAAGGCAGCCATTTGCAGAAACAAGCAAACACCAAAACATTAGCAAAGCAAAGAAAAAAGAGAGAATAATGTACTCAAAAATCTGAACAGTTTTAATAAATAAGAAAAACAGAGTGAAATAGAGGGGTAATACCCAAAGTGATCTACTGACTAACCTTCACTTACACCAAGCTGTAGCTTCCCACATGAGAGAGCTGCATCCTGTCTAACCTGGGCTTTTATTTCTCATTGACTCTAAGTCCAGCCTCATGTCTTCCAAGTCACTGCCTGTGTATACAGACTTCCAGGTCTCCAGGGTTGGTACTGGGATTAGAGGCTCATGTTACTAGGCTTGACAGTGTCCTTGACCACACAGAGATTCTGCTTGCCCCGTTAGAGGATTAAGGGTGGGAGCTAAGACCACTTGACTTCTGTTACTTGGTCCCTATGACCTCTGATCTCCAGGCAAACTTTGTGTATTAACATACAAATAAAATCACTTTTCAGCACTATTAAAATATCACCACAGGATAATCCTCATTTAATATATACATTTTAAATCCACCCTAAACTACAATCTGCCTCATGTATCTATTTTACATCATGTAAAACTGTCAAACATCTTCACTTTGTCCATAGTGATGAGCCCAGTAAAGGCTGGCCATGATTGCGCTCACATGCCCAGTATGAACAGGTCCAGCAGTTGACCTCATTTGGGAGTTCACACCTACTCCCCTCTCCACCAGTTTTCGCACCTCCAGAATGAGACCCAAGGCCACTTCCTCCTTCAGCCTCTCCTGCTGCTCCTTTTGCTCCAGGAGGGCATTCATCTTCCCCAGGCCCCAGGGCCCCTGGCCGACCTGCCCCAAGCCCATCAGAGCCTCTGCCTTCCTGGCCTGCTCTGGGCCATGGGTGAAGGAGCTTCGGGTTCAGCTGCCCCTTCTTGCCTCCTCCTGTGCTGGCCCAGGTTCTGTGCTCTCGCCTGCCCTTTGACAGATCCCCAGCTGTTTGGGGAACTTAAGGCTTTAGAGGTGATACCCTGTGTCTTAGAGATGATTCAGTCAGGGAGGTGCTTACAATGTAATCATGAGATCTGAGTTGGAACCTCAGCACATACTTAGAAATACGGCTTGAGACACTAGCCTGTGATTCCAATGCATGGGATGCAGAAACTGGAAATCAAAGAAGTTACATGTCTTTCCAAATTTGCTAGTGCAAGCAATTAAGGCACTGTGTCTACAAAAGTGAGTTGGCAGAATGCTAGAGTAAACTCTCTGATGTTGAAATCTGGCTTTCCTATGCATACACAGCAGTGACACACACATAAGAAATGCCTTCAGGATTCCTGATGCATCAGTTCAAATTTTCGATTCTGGGGAGGCTTAATATAGAGGTAATTATATTGGATTCTTTTTCATGGACTAGATTTTCATAATTCTCAGTATAACAATAAACACATTATTGTACAAATCACTTCTTAGAGTTTTAGAATGTTTGTTTAAATATTTGTTTGTTTGGTCAGATTTTTGTTATTACAATCTTTGTTTCATTGTGTATCGCTGGATGTCCAGGAACTCAGGGAAATTATACATCATCTGCTTTTTAAGTGCTGGAATTACCGATGCTGTCCACCATACACTACTCTTTATTTGAGGTTCTTGCTCTTATACACAAGTTCTCATTTCACAGTTTGTTAATTCCACATTTACACTGTATTGAGCTTTGTTTTAAGTTGAGAATTTCATGACTGAAACAGTTCAAAGTACACTGCTGCCATAATGCCCTGTCATGTGCCTAAGAGCAGTGGGCGTCTGTGGAGACAAGTTATGTGAGGGATGATCAGATGAAGTTAGGCCCATGTGGTAAACAGACGCTGGCCCCTTAAAGAAAGGCTGACTCTCCTTCAATGACTTTACTAGTTGAAGACAACATTGTGGCCAGAGCTCATAAGAAACTAACTTCGTTTTTGTTGTACCCAAAGTCCCCCAAAGACCATCAAGAGACTGAATTGGATGCAAAGCAAAGAGTCTTTTTACTACAAGTTAACTTGGTACTTTCTGTTCATCAGATGCAGCATCAGAGCAGGAGAGACCCTGAGTAGCAATGGGGCAGGTTTTTAAAAGCAAAAGGAGCTTGGGGGTCTACAGACTACATAGGAACAGACTCAGGATTGGTTTATGTGAGTGGAAATCATGTTAGTAATTTTTAATTGGATACAGTTAATTGGGGGTTACAGTTACCATTGTTAGGCAGCCTTGTGCTGTCCTATGCGGCCTTGGAGGCTGTTTGGCCTTGCACATACTGACTGTGGGGGCTGATTCAGTTGCCCAGGCTCTGTCCTTGATTCATATATGTAGCTCTAAGTTGGTGAGAGTTCCCAGACAGTAAACAAATGTCTTCACCTTGAGCAGTCAGAGTAAGTGCAGAAAAGGAGCTGGCCCTCCCAGAAACTGTTTGCTCAAGTCTCAGGAACTATCCCAGACTTAACACCAAAGCAAGAATAATCTATTTTTATTAGTAATGATTATTCAATCTTTTGAGTACTTGACCCAAATGCTAGCAATATGCAAATTTGCAAAAAAGGTAAAAATAAGAACAGTGGTCAATATACCAGACAGTCATTTCCTTTTCACACAGTCTGCTCCAGGCCCTGTAGCCACATAAGTTGCTCCTCAGCACTCTTCAAACACCAAGCCCCATGACTGGTGGGCTACAATGATCTCAGACAAGAAATCTTTCCCTGCAAGTCAGCACCTTCTGTCCTTCTATATCCACCAATTCCAAGGAAGACCTAATCTAATTTACAGAGCTTCTATGAAAGGAAGCTCACCTTTCTTGGCAGCACTTTTCAATCTAGGAACCCAATGAAGCTTGTAGCAATCACTGCATCAATTGTCATATTATCTCCACACTCCTTCTGGAGGAATTAAAAATATCTGAATTAAAGTTGCCATCTCCCTTTCCTGGTGGAGGCCACTATTCTCCTCCTATTCTAGGTTCCCACACTATTAGTTTGTCATCCCATTTTTATGTAACTTCATCCATAGTCTTCAGCCAATACCACTTAGGGTCTCAAGTTTTACACATTGTCCTTGGAATATCCTCAGAAATGGAATTATTCATCATGGCCAATTTGAGTCCAATGTGTTGATACACATCATACCATGTGCTATAGTTGACCACATATTTGGTACATTTTATCCAAGCCTAAAAAGCTTCCTCAGGCTGCAGGTTCTTTCCCATTAACTGTCCCAGCCTAAGTGATCATCTCTGTATCATTTCCTGTGAAAATTACTTTGCTCTTTTCCTGTATCACTGAAATCACCATTGGTCTAAGAACACAGACATGAAGATCAGATAAAGGAAGAACACTAGTATTACAAGAAATATTTATGGAGGAGGGCATGACATGTGCATACCATAAAGCATGACTTTGGGACAAGTAGGCATTTCTGTCTTGGCCCTCTAGAGGCATGCTAAGCAGAAGATCCTGAGGGGAAAATATCGAGGGTTGATGGTCCACAATCTTGGGTCCCCATTTCTCAAATCTCTGCTGGCAGCACATCACCCATCTCATCTGCCTTGCCCGGCACAGACTGAACCATGTGCTTCCTCATCAGCAGTTAGCAGGGCTCTAGCTCAGTGTCTCATCTGCACATGAAGAAGCATGTAGTTTTCAAACAGCAAACAATTATGACATGTTAACTTCTGGATTGTTCCTTCTATGAGTTGTCACATCCCAGTGCCATGTGTGGGTAAAGATGGGTCATTTATGTGTTCATTAACATTTTTAAATGTCTTAAGGTAGCTTATAATTTGTGCCAGAGATTTATTAAATAAATCAATGGAACTGTAACACAATTGCCTCTTATGAATATTTTGTGTGGTGTGTGTTTGTGATTTTGTGAGTTTTTATCTCTTTTTTCTGCAGTCTTGCAGCATGAGTGGCCAATAGAGGACTTAGATGTCAGTTCTTTATTTTTGAGACAGGGTCCTTCTTATATGGAGCTTTGTACACCAGCATATCTGGTACTGCAGATTCCAAACATTTTCTGGTTTCCAGCTCTCATCATTGCAGGGGTTCATGTCAGTGCCCTGCCGTTCATTCTGACTTTTTTCTACCCTGTTCTGTTATGGCCACAGATCCAAGTCCTTAGGCTGGCATGGTAAATGCATCACTCCTTCAGCCTTCTCCAATTCTGTGAGTGCTTACGGTTCAAGAATATACCCCCACATGTGTGGACAGGGTTCCAAAGTAGCCTAAAAATGTTCCTTTGATAGCTGTGGTTCAGAGCAGCATATCATACTTATTCCTTTAACAACATACACTTCATGGGTCTTAGCCACAGGACACCTAGGAATTAGGGAGTAGAGGTGGTTATGTGGAAGCTGGCCTGAGAAGATGAGAGATTACAAAATGCAGAGGTTGTCTATGAATAAACACCAAAAACCACAGTCAAGAAAGGAAAAGGGAATGATAGCTATATTGAGAGACTGTGCATAGTTGAACCCAGCATGCACAGGGTCACTGAGTTGTTGACACCTTTATGTGGTTGATTTCATTAAGGAAGAGGAGCTGAGTTCCAGTGTCCTGTAGAAATGTTGAGGGTGAATTATGACTTTCCCGTGATGTTCCTGGTTCAGCCTTAAAGTAGTAAACCAGGAGCCATCAATTGTTAAAATCCAGAATTTCATCAGCTGACATAAATTCCAACAGAATTTGAAGTTTTTTACTGTTGGAGTCCTTACAGCTGATCTCTCCCTAAACATTTGCATTCACACCATCTGCTTATGTGGTGTGCTCTCAAGTCTTTCTTACCTGTGAGACTTTGTACGTTGGGTGATTTAGGATACAAGATTTCAACAGTTTCATAAATTGCGGTTTTTCGAATATTTCAGTCTTTATAATCTTTCAAGATTCTAGCCTTTTGGTGATTACAGAATTTTGTATTAGGATCATAATGTTCTTTATGTTTCCAAAATATGTCATAGCCTAAAGACTGTGGTTAGGTCACGTACACCTGAACACCAGAGGGCAGACCTCAGCTGATAGCAATGAGATAACCTGATGGCATGAAGCACTCCCGCCATTTCAGCACCTGAGACGTGTGAACCAGGGGATCAAATGTTCCTTCATTCTCTGCTACAAAGTGTGTTCAAGGCCACCCTGGCCTACCTTAGTGCATTTCTAAAGACAACAAAATGTAGTTGGTTATTAAATTAGAGTACATGGAGTTGCAAGTGCTTGGGAATGTAAGGGTCCATCTAGAGGTTTTCAGGTGACAAGTAAATTGTGAATTTATTAAAACTGCATTGTATTCATATACAGTACTCTCAAAGATTTCATAAAAATGCTTTATTTAAAACTACAACAATAATCATTATTCTCCCTTAGTATATGTAGAGAAACATGCAGACAAACAATTAATTTTA
The DNA here is from genome assembly GCF_903995425.1 of Onychomys torridus. Taxonomy (NCBI): domain Eukaryota; kingdom Metazoa; phylum Chordata; class Mammalia; order Rodentia; family Cricetidae; genus Onychomys; species Onychomys torridus. The sequence goes on along the minus strand of NW_023413937.1, from coordinate 11,103 downwards.
ATGAAGTTCAGAGCAAAAAAAACCCTAAACAAACGTTTAAGATAGGCGTTGTCTTTCCATATAAATTACTTCATGCATGAAATAGAGTACAGCATAGTTCAAAAGTGATGAATGACATTTGTGTAGGAAAATTAATCTAACCATTTTCTAGCCTCTGTATCTACTGGCTGTTCTGTTCTCTAATCGCAGATAAATTTATTAGGGTGCACAATATTTTGGAGAACTGATATATATCAAATAAAAAGATGGACCTGTAATACAATTGCCTCTTTTTTCATTTTTTAAAGAAATTTCTACTCACCCTACATACCACCCACAGATCCCACCTCCTCCCTCCTACCATCCCCAGCCCTTCCTCTCAAGCCACCCCCATCCCCACATCCTCCAAATCAAGGGTCCTCCATGGGAGTCAGCAGAGCATAGAGCCAGGCACACAGAGCCAGGCACACAGAGCCTAGGCAGCTCCAAACCATCCCAGACCTACCAAGGCTACTCAAGTTGCCACACCCCAGGCACTGGGATCCCAAAAGACTGCCCATGCACCAGGGATGGATCCTGATCCCTCCCACCCTGTGTCCCCCAAACAGTTATGCTAAACAACTGTCTCCTATATCCAGTGGCCTAGTCCAGTCCCATGGGGGCTCCACTTCACAGGCATTAGTCCATAGTTCATAGTCTCCACCAGTGTGGCAGGTCATCTCTGCATGTCTTTTTATTAGAGGTAGGTGTTAGAGATTTAGCTCAATGGTAGAACGCTTGCCTAGCAAGCACAAGGCCCTGGGTTTGGTTCTCAGATCTGAAGAAAAAAAAGACAATGGATTCTGAAGCCAGTTCCCTGAATACAATTGCCTCTTATGTATACTTCTTGTGGTGTGTGTTTCTGATTTTGTGAGTGTTTGTCTGCTTTTTTTCCTCAGTTCCACAGCAAGAGAGTTCAACAGATGGCCTAGTTGTCAGTTCTTTATTTTTGCATTGTTTGAGCAGGGTCCTTTTTATTAGAATCTTTGTACCTCAGTGTATCTGGTACTACTGATTCCAAACGTTCTCTGGTCTCCTGCTCTCCATGTAACAGGGGTCCATGTAAGTGTCCTGCCATTTCCTCTGACGTTTTTTCTACCCTGTTAAGATTTCAGACTCATGGCTTAGGCTTGCATGGTAAGTGCATCACTTTCTGACATCTCCAAAGACTTTCTTCTAGTCAATCACAATGGTCCATAGTAGCTTCCCATATTTATTCCAATGCCATAACACTATACTCTTCATAACTCTATCCACATGACACCTAGAATATAGGGAGTAGAATACAAGGAAGCATCCCTGATAAGATGAAAACTATTTACAAAATGCAGAGGTTTTCCATGAATAAACTCCAAAAACTGTAGCCAAGAAAGGAAAAGGGGATAATAGCTATACTGAGAAACTGGAACTCTGTGCAGTTTTGAACCCAGCATGCATAAAGTCACAGAGTCGATGCCACCTTTATGTGGTTGATTTCAGTTAGGAAGCTGAGCCGAGTTCCAGTGTCATGAAGAATTGTTGAAGATGAGTTATGACTTTCTCCTGATGTCCCTGCTTTGGCCTTAGAGTAGGAAACCAGGAGGCTTCAATTGCTAAATCCAGAATCTCATCAGCTGACAAGAATTCCAACAGAATTTATACATTTTCACATTGAAGGTTTTATTATTAGGGTCTTTGTGGCTGATTTTTTCCCAGAATTAGCCTTCAAACACTCTGCTTATGGTGGTGTGTCCTCTAGCCTTTCTTTCCTTGTGAGACTTTGCAAGTTGGGTGATGTAGGCTTCAAGATTTCAACAATTATGTTTCATAGATTATAGTTTGGGGGATATTTCAGTATTTATATTCTTTCAAGATTCTAGCCTTTAGCTGTACACAGATTTTTGGATAAGAAACATACCATTTCTTATGTTTCTAAATAAAGTCATAGCTTAAAGATGGTGGATAAATCCTGTACACCTGAACAACAGAGGACAGAATTCAGCTGATAGCAAGGAGATATCCTGATGGCATGGAGCACTCTCACCATCTCTGCACCTGGGAAGGGTGAGCAGGGAGATCAGATGTTGAACCATTTTCTGCTTCAAAATGTGTTCAAGGCTACCCTGGCCTACCTAAGGGCATTTGTAAAGACAACAAAATAAAAGAAATAAAACACAAAATAAAAGCAAAGAGTAAGTTTTTCCTATTCAAACACAGCTGAAGTAACAATGAAACCAACTTTTTAAAGATGGCAGAAGTTCTTAAAGAGAAATGAATAAATAACTTAAAGAAATCCAGGAAAAGACAATAAAATGATCAGAGGAAATCAATAAATCCCTTAATGAATGTCAAGAAAGACAAGGGGAAAAAAACAAACATTTCAATGAAATTCATAAGACAGATAAAAAAGAAGCAATAAAGAAAATAGAAACTGTAGGATTTTGGGAAACTTAAAATCTAGGTTAGCAGATTGGAACTACAGATGCAAACATCACCAACAGAAAACAGAGATATAAGAATCAATCTCTCTCTATCTCTCTCTCTCTCTCTCTCTCTCTCTCTCTCTCTCTCTCTCTTCTATTTCCAGACAGAGTTTCTCTGTGTAGTTTTGATGCATGTTCTGGATCTTGCTCTATAGACCAAACTGGCCTCAAATTCACAGAGATTCACCTGGATCTGTCTCCTGAGTTCTGGGATTAGAGTCGAGTGCCACGACCACCTGGCAAGTAAGAATCTTATGCAGTGAGGACACTATAGTAGAAATAGATACTTCACACTTTGTGAAAGAAAATGTTCATCTCACATAGTCCTGACATAAAACATCCAGGAAATCAGGGAATGTATGGAAACAACAAGTTTGTTTGTTTTTCTGTTTAGTGCTGTTTTGAGAGACTTTCTGTTTCTGGAGCCCAAGACTACTGGAACTCACTCTGTAGACATGGGTGGCCTCAGCTCAGATATTCATCTCCCTGTATCTACTGAGTGCCGGGATTAAAGGTGTGGGCAGGGATTAATGGCTACTGACTTCCTCCAAGTATTCTAATTGTTACGATCAAATTATGAAGGAAGTAAATAGTGACACACACAGTGGCATGTTTATTATTCTCATGAAAACAAATATTTTCATAGGAATATTGCTGGTGACAAACATGGCTTTCATTTATTAAAATCCAGATTATCATCAACAGGAATAAATATTAATGCAGAAAAAAATGAATTTTTATACTGGAGATTCAATCATTGTTACACTTTTTGGCTAATCCATGTGCAGAATTTGGAATTCTTTCCCTAACACATGACATTTTTTATTCTCCCAGAAGAAATGCAGCTTGGGGTTTAACATTCAAAATATTTGGTGTTATGGTTTTAGAAGATTTTAGACTATATAAGTTTTAGTCAGTGAGCTTCCAGCTTGTCTTGGAAGATGGCAATTTGAATTTTTCCTTTTGTGTGGATGTTAAGCACATTTTGCTACAAGACAAAAATCTTAGGTAATAAGACCTCAACCTGTGAATTTCAGATGATACAAATGAACCTAACAATTAGCATGCTTGGAGAAAGCCATTGATAATGGCACACATTTAAATCCAGCACTTAGGAGACTTAGGCAAGTGTATGTGAATTGGAGGTCAATGTGGTCCACATATTTCTCGTGTAGCCAGAGTCACATAGGGAGACAATATTTCAAAAAGTAGAACAGCAGCAGCAGCAGCAACAACAACAACAAAAATAAAAACAGACAAACAAACAACAAAAAAGGATACTTGAAGCAGTGAGGCAACTCTGGAACTCCAGACCTGAGTAGTTTAAAGCCATAGGATTGTAGTTCGAGGTCATTCTCAACCACCTGAATGAACCAGCGAGCAGACGAGGCTATAAGCCACTCATTTGGAAAAACAAGCCACACTTGTTTGATAGTTTGTTTGTGTTCTGACAAATAAAGCTTGCCTAGGGATCAGAGGGCAGAAATAGCCAGAAGAAAACCATAGTGATGGCCCACACCTTTAATCCCTGCACTTTGGAGGAGGAAGCAGGAAGATCAGGAGTTCAAGGCCATTCTAGGCTACTGCAGATTGATCTAGTCCAAATGAGAAACAGATCCAGGTGTTGCAGGCACAAGCCTTTAATCCCAGCACTAGGGACGTGGAGATAGGCTTATAAAGCAGGTGGAGATAGGATATCGGTGCCAGTTCAGTCTGAGGATTGAAGAGATAGGATCTCCCATATTCAGTCCAAGGACTCACAGACTCAGGATCTCCTCGCATTCAGTCTGAGATTTCAGAGGTAAGAAGTGGCTGCTGCTCTGCTTCTATGATCTTTCAGTTTTGACCCTTGGTATCTGCCTCTAGGTTTTTATTGTTAAGATGAATTAGGATTGCTCTTCAACACTGAAAAAAATTTAAAAAAAGAAACAAAATGGGAAGGAAAGAAGGACGACAAAAACTGTCTCATTATGGATATACATTTTAATTCTTCCCCAGACTATACTCCTCACAACCTACCTATCTAGTATCATGTATTTCAAAAATGAAATACTTTTGCTTTACCCAGAGTGATGAACCCAGGACAGCCTGTCTTTTCTATGCTGTGCTTCAGACTCCTCCTGGCACTTCTCTCACTGCCTCATTCCACTGCCAAGGGTTTTACCTTGTTCACTGCAGCATTTGAATTCCAAACTCTCTGGATATCAGAAATTTTTATCCATTTTAGAATGAGACATATGTCAGCAGTCATGGGACATAAATGCCAATCTTGATATTCCCTTTCAGTGTGGTATTGACCCTTTTGACTACAGTGACTATTTTTGCTTAGGATGTGTTCTACTTCCATGAAAGCCTCAAACATTGCATAGTGATGCAAGGATGGGGCTGAGGTAGAATTCCATCTCTGATTCAACCAGAAGAAAAACTGTTATTCCCTGTTTTTTTTGCTTACATGTGTTTGCTGTTCTAATTAGGCACCGTCTTCCCTTAGGCTGGGCTGACCTTGGTATTCCTAGGTTCTAGGCTGTGGTGAGACTGAAGACCGTCCAGCTCTACTGCAAGAGTAATAGAAAGAAAGTACTGGCTGCCACACCCAGGCACAGGAGGTCCAATGCAATCTTATTGTCATTTCAATTAACTTCACAGATAGACTTACTCAAGCCAGGCACTATATAAGGAAGTCAACTTGAATAGATTTCAGATTAAGCAGAGCAGAGGACTGTAAACCACATTCTAACTTCCTGGAATCATCCTTGAGATTTAGGAAAGAAAGAGTTAAGTTAGGAGATTAGAAACATTACACTTCTTTGTTACCTTAAGTAGGTAATCGTGTGTTCGTGTGTGCGCGTGTGCGTGTATAATTACTTGTTGGTAGTGTGAGATATTGCATCACAGTTATGGGAATATCTTAAAGGTATAATGTGGTATTTTGGACATCCTTTTTTTTTTTCTTTCTTTTGGTTTTTCCAAACAGGGTTTTTATATGAAACAGTTCTGTCTGTCCTGGAACTCACTATGTAGAGCATGTTGGCCTTGAACACACAGTGATCTGACTGTCTCAGCCTCCTAAGTGATGAGATTTAAGACACATTCCACCACTTCCTGGATTCGACAGCCTTTCTGATCAAGACTGTTCCATTCAAAATTCTGAGGGCTACTCAAGAATGCACATGTGCTTCTTTTTATGAATGTGTTTTTTGTAACCTGTTAATTGAAGTTTGCTGGTCATTGATATTTATCATTTTGTATTAAAGTGTTGCTCTGGGGCATTTAGGATGGGAGACAAGGGTGAAATTGAAAATTTGAGGTTCAGCAACAACAATTTTACATTTTTCAAGGATGAACAGATACCCCTGTCCTACTGCATACCTTGCTATTTTCTTATTTCAGGTCTTGTCACACTCAACAAAGAATTTTTATCCCTGTTGAGTCAAGTCTGTTACACTCACATCTTCTCTTTGTTGTGATCTCTAGAAGAATTTGTGTGGGAGTAAAATGAAGTATTTACTCCTAAGAAATAGTGAAAACATCTGTAACAAGACTTTTAGTTAATCTTTGACTTATTTATGTCTTTTCTCTTTCACTTCTAGAATTAACACATCCAGAAGTTGCTTAAACCTATCTTCAAGTCACAAGAGAGATACTTGACTGACAAAGTTGAATTTTTGAGGACTCTCAACAGAATGGCTTCACACCTCAGAGATTCCTTTAAGCTCCAGTCACCAGAAGGTGCCCCATCATTAGACTGCATGGAATTTATTCCAACCCAGGTTTCTCCTGTGCAGTCAGAAGAAGGTATCTCTAACTCCCCAATTGCTCAGCCCAGCTTTCCCCCAACTAACAGTGGCACTTGTGCAAAGCAGGAGCTACAAGATCTCTGGGAGATTTTTACGTCCTGGTTGCAGCCAGAAAAGCAGAGTAAGGAACAGATGATTTCTCAGTTGGTCTTGTACGAATTTCTCGTGGGTCAGCAATGTAAGGACAAGTTTTCCTTTAAAGAGAAATGGGAATCAAGTGTTAAAAACATCAAGAAATTCATGGAAGGTCTGACTGAAGAGTGCTTGAAGCCTTCTGTCATGGTGAGTACCTTGATTGATAGATGGTTAAGATGGCAATCAGGACAGTCATTTATATTTGAGCAATAGTAAAAAGTTTTTATAGATTTTTAATTGCTATGAGGATATCACTGCCCCCACCACCAACATATTTCCAAAGGAAACTATCTACTCTTCTAAATTAATATGAATAACACAGAAAAGAGCCCATGGATTGTTGGATGGATATAATTATAATGAAATTATTTATATGGTGTCAGAGACACTGGGAGAAGACATCTGGGTAAAGCCTTTATCAGTTTAGTATAGATACCTTGGGGTTAGAAGATGGCTCATTTAGGGAGCTGGTTACATTCTGATTAGGAGTATAGAGTTTCAATCTCATCAGACATTTAAGATTCTGATTCTCAGAAGTAGCATGTTATCCCAGCACCTGGGAGGCAGAAACTGGGGATTTAATTGGCTTAATATTCATCCAATTTGTCTGCTACTAATCATTAAGCTCCTCTGTCTACAAAACTTAAGTGGCAGGATGGTAGAGTCTGATGTCTGATGTTGAAATATGGCTATCAAATGCCTATTTAACATTCACACACTCATTAGATATGCCTTATTTGTAATGGTGATGCAATTGATAATTTCAAAACTTAATAGAGATGTAATTACATTGGTCTTCTTTCAGTGTCTAGATTTGCATAATGCTCAATCACTTACAGAAATGGCAAAAGTGGTGAAATTTTTCAAACACACCATATACACATTTCTAATGTCATTGTACAAATCTCTTCCTGATTAGACCTATCAAACCTTGCTGTATTTCCATAAGACAGCAATTTTGTCATAGTAGCCATACCTTGGCTTGAGGGGGATAATCCTTGGACTAATGAGAAGCCTTTCTTAAAGGGGGAAGTGTAGCAGGACTCTTAAAAGTTCTTATTAATAAGAATCAACTGGAGCCAGGCATTGGGTCAACACTGGAAGATCAGAGAAGCAGAACAAGCCACAGCAATCTCACCTTGACATTTCCTCAGCTGATCAATCCTCTTTATTCAGACTGGAAGCTTGTGAGTCCTCATCCAGAATGAATCTCAGCTGAACTGCTGCTCAAAAGCCTAAAAGTTTAACCAGATTACAGTTCCTCAGCCTCATACCTTAAATACCTTTCTGCCTCATGCCTTTACTTCCTGGGATTAAAGGTGTGAGTCACCTTGCTTGGCTGTTTCCAGTGTGGCCTTGTACTAACAGAGCCAGGAGGATCTCTGCCTTTGGAAAGCTAGGATTAAAAGCATGTGCTACCACTGCCTAACCTCTATGTTTAATAATGTGATTTTCTGTTCTCTGACCCCAGATAAGTTTATTATTACAGTGCACAATATTTCAGGGAACACAATACCACCTATTTTCCAGTTTGGATCAAACTCATCTTTCCACAAATGCATTGAATATTTCGAGAAAATGTTGTGGTCGGGCATTGCAGAAACCTAACTTTACCTTGTCTCTGGGAACAGTGACACAACACTTGCAAATATATAGTGAATAGGGACATTGGAGAACATAACTCTGAATGACAGAATAACACCAGTAGAGATGAGAAATAGACAAATGAACTAACCCATAGCCCAGTGATCCAATGCAATCAGGTGGAGGGCAGGTTTTCTCTCATCCACAGATCCACAGTTTCATTGGCAATGGTTATCTGGCTTTGTTTACAGGTTCATGTCACGATGCAGGGGCAGGAAGCCCTCATTTCTGAGAACACGTCATTGAAACAAGCCATCAAGCTTCTGAAAGAACAGCAATCGGCACAATCTTCAACACAAGAGAATGCAAAGATGCCCTTGCCAGTCTCCCAACACATGTTATTGGCAACAGGTGAGTGTCAGGAAGCTGCATAGAGGAGGGGTATTGTGTAGGAATCCTCTCATGGACACAGTTTCATCAAGTGTCTTATTTCCACAGGACATGAAGACAATAAAGATGGCCAAAACAAGGTGTGGAGCATTAGGGATGTAAGTGGTGGTGATAGTAGTCCTGGAAATGAGAAGGACTCCCTTATCTTCATCCAAAAGGAGCAGTTTCCTGAGCATGAAGAGGGACATGTTTCTGATGGAAACCCCCAGGATTACAAAAGAACAAGTCAAATCGCCACCAGGTACCAGAAACAATCTTAGATGGCAAGTCTTCTGAAGATGTCCCACTGTAGGAGTTACGACCAGGAATTACCTCAAGGCATGGGCCCATTGAAGACTGCCAGAACCATGATGCAAGCTCCACTTTGGAGAGTCACCAAGAGAGACTCTACAGAGCCTCAGACACAGAAATGTGAGGAATGTCAATGAACCTAAAATTTCCCTGTAAACTTTCAGCGAACTAAGAAATATACAAGAACGTAAGGTCATTTTTCTGAACCAGCTGTCTTAAAGGCTTCTATATTGGCTCATACATGAGAATCATGTGTTCATGCACAGTCAAAATAAGCCTGTCTGATGTAGGACACGTGGAAGGTCTTTCAGCCAGATAACCAATCTTCAGCCTCATGAGAGGATTCACACAGTACAGAACCCCTACCCCTGCTCTCTGTGTAACTATACCTTCCACATGTCATCCATATCCACTGTCATCTGAGGAAATGCCACAAGTCAGACTGAACTATGTACTTCCTCTCCAAAGATTCACAGGTCTCCAGCTCAGTGTCTCCTCTGCACATGGAGAAGCATGTAGTTTCCAATTAGCAAACAGATTTGACATGCTAACTTCTGGATTATTCCCTCTATCTGTTGTCACATTACAGTGCCTCATGGAAGTAAAGATCAGTCATTTGTGTTTTCACTAACATTTTGTAAACGTCAAGGTAGCACATAATTTGTGCCTGATAAGTATCAAATAAATAAATGGAACTGTGATACTTTTGCCTCTTACTTGCATTTTGTGTGGTGTGTGTTTGTGATTTTGTGCTTGACTGGTTTTTTTGGTTTTTTTTTTTTTTTTTGTTTTGGTTTTTGCTGTAGTTACACAGCATGAGTGGAGAAGAGGGCTTAGTTGTCAGTTCTTTATTTTATTTTTATTTATTTTTTTGTAAGGTGTGCACTTTTATTCAACTGGTCTCAAGTCAGTGTATATGCAAGCCCTGGCTGCCTCAACACCTCAACCCTCTCCCAGGGAGACCAAAGCCTTCATACATCAAGTTGTGGGGCCAAAAAAAAGAGGGCTACTCTGATGGCTGACCATTCAAAAATAAAAACAAAAAAGTATAAAGGCAGAAGTTTTTTTGTCTTTTTTTTTGTTTTTTTTCTTTCCTTTGTTATTATTGTTATTATTGTTGTTGTTGTTGTTCTTGTTATTGTTGTGTTTTAATTTTACACATCAGCCATGGGTTCCCCTTTCTTGTCACTGCCTGCCCCCACCTACACCCCACCTCCCATTCCCTCCCCTCCATTCCCATCTCCTGCAGGGCCAAGACTCCCCTGGGGATTCAGTTCAACCTGGTGGATTCAGTACAGGCACCTCTAGTCTCCTCCTTCCTGGCTGAGCAAAGTGTCCTTGTGAAAGCCCAAGGTTCCAAACAGCCAGCTCATGCACTAAGGACAGGTCCAGGGCCTACTGCCTCCCAAACAGTTCAAGCTATTCAATATGGAAAGGCAGAAGATTAAATTATGCACTGTGAATTTTTTTTTTTTTTACACAGAGCAATATTGTCACCTACCCGATATGGACTCATTCACCTTCCTCTAGGGAAAGGGGTTGGCTGTGGGAGGGCAAGGGACTTCCTGTAGCTATGTATCTCTCATGGACATTTGGAATGACTACTATAAAAGAAAAAAAAAAACACAAACAATGTACAAAGTCCTCAATCACATTGTAGAACTTTGGGGGATGCTTGCTCCAAAAACTGCTGTCACCTTCACCTTTCCAGTTTTTAGATCCTGAGTCAAAAGCCACAAAACAAAACCAAAAACCAAACTTTTAAAAAAAAATCAAAAAAAAACAAGTAAAGCCATTCCAATGATGTCTCAATTTCTTTTTTTTTTTCTGCGCCAGCAGGGTTTTGTCAATGAAAGGGTATAAAACACAGCTCAGTCACAGTCTGCCTAGAAGCATTTACATTGCACAATGGAGGGGCCGGACTCATCTTACTTTTCCACATCTGCTGGAAGGTGGACAGGGAGGCCAAGATGGAGCCTCCAACCCACACAGAGTACTTTTGCTCAGGAGGAGCAATGATCTTGATCTTCATGGTGCTGGGAGCAAGAACAGTTCTTTATTTTTGGCTTGTTTGAACAGGGTCCTTCTTATTTAGAGCTTTATACACCAGTATATATCTGTTACTACAGATTCCAGACATTCTCTGGGGTCCAGCTCTCATCTCAGTGACCTTCCATTCCATCTGACTTTTTTTCTACCCTGTTATGGCTTCAAACCTAAGTCTTAGGCTTGCATGGTAAATGCATCACTCTTTCAGCCATCTCCAATCCCATGAGTGCTTACAGTTCAAGAATATACCCCCACCTGTGTGCATAGGGATCCAGGGTAATATAATACTATTCACTCAATCACAGTGATATCTGCGC
>NW_023413936.1:0-27814 GCF_903995425.1 Onychomys torridus | reverse complement strand
CAGAGAGAGATGTCATTACTACAGGTATGGCACATCCTGCCAGAGCATCTGTTTCATTAGTCCAGTTGACTGGTTTGGGGTCAAAGGTGCTTCCTTCACCAACTCACCTCCCCTCATCCTCAGCCAGAAAGTCTGTTAGGGACATGGTCTTCCCCCTTTTCTCCTCCTCCTCCTCTTCCTCCTCCTCCTCCTCTGCCTCCTCTGCGTCCTCCTCGTTCTCCTCGTCCCCATCCTCCTCCTCGTCCTCCTCCTCCTTGTCCTCGTCCTCGTCCTCGTCCTCCTCCTCCTCCTCCTCCTCCTCCTCCTCCTCTTCTTCTTCTTCTTCTTCTTCTTCTTCTTCTTCTTCTTCTTCTTCTTCTTCTTCTTGCTGAGGCTTACATGTTGTGTGGGAGGAGGAGAGAATGCAAAGATTGACTCTTTTTTTTTTTTTTAATAGGGAGCCGTGGACCACTCCAGGGACAAGGGCAGCAGGAAGGCTGGTGGCTCTGCCACTTGGCCCAGAGGGAGGATAATGGTGACATTTATCAGAGGAAGAATGTGCCTCCTCTTATCTCAGCTGACAGCAAGGATGCCAGGCATATTTCTAACGTTCACAGCACTGCAGTATAGTTGTAAAGGCCCATGAGCCACTGAAATTGCAGGAACCATGTCTGGAAACCAGGTCAGTGTTATTCGTGACCTTTCTTATGGTTGTGAGGCTTCAGTCAAGCCGAGCTGGATCCCTGGACATACTCAGTTTCTGTTGTGTTAGCCAGCTGGCTCCCCTGGGCTCCCTGACTTCTCTTTATCCTGACCTTTTCTCTCAAGCTGTCAGAGAGCAAGTCCTCTGCTGTGTTTCTATGTTGACTTCTCACTCCACAGAGACCCATTTCCTCCAGACTTTGCTACCTGTGGTACAGCTAAATTACCCTGAGACATTCATTTCTGTCAGGCTGAGCGGAGCTCAGACCTATTCCTTCTTATGGAATGACTGAGATCAGGGATCTGTGTGCAGATGTGCATGAGGCTGAACTGTAGAGGGGCCAAGACAAACAGCTGAACAGCATCATTCTTACACAAGATGACTTCTTGTTTTCTTCTCAATCCCTGGGAGAGCTTCAAGGATGATATTTTTCCTGGTGTCCCTGTCAATTTGGACACAGAAACAGAATGGCCCTTCAGACTGTCGTTCTGATTAACTGATGGCTTGCTGTTCTCTCATGGGTTTATTACCCTTATAAGAAAGATTTCCACGCTGCCCCGAGATGCCTGTTGTATCTAGCCATGCTCAACTGAATAGCCATACACAGAGGTGCTGACTCTGGGTGGGGGAGTGATGAGGAGTGGTGGAGAAGAGGACAAAAACGTTGGCATGTTCTCCATTCATTCACATGGGAGATGAAGTCCAGCAGGACTTTCTGAGGAGTCTTCTGAGAACATCCTTAGATGGTCCTTTCCAGGAAAAGAGAGATGTCCAACATGGAACTGCCTCGGGGAAGGATAAATCTCTCATTCTGATAATCAGATGAGATGCTCCTGTTAGTTGACTTCTAAACATTTGTGTTCACACCTGTAGATGGCTTTTCTAGCCTTGGACAGTATGAAGGAAAAATCATGTACTGGGCAGTATCCAATCGAGGCTGATACCCAGTCAAGGTCCCTGTAACAAGTGACCATGGCTGTGGCAAAGTGGGGCTGTGCACAACCGTAATCAAAAGTGAGTCGTCACACATTTATATTACTCCCCTTCAAAGCTCAGGGAACATTATGGGAATGTGGAGGGAACAAACAATGTAACAGCTGGGGGAAGGGGTCGAATGCCGTGTAGCTATCATTTCTGAATGAAGCTTTCTGTTGGCCCACCCAAAACTTGTACAGTGATCTCCAGATACACAACTTTTGTGAGTTGTCACCCATGCTGGAATGGCTGTCCTGTGAGACAGCTGTCTTTATGTTCCCCACTCTCCTATAAGCAGCCCCTTAAACATACTCCTGTGAGTAACCCGAATAAGCCTAGTTACTAAGCTGGGCTCAGGTAGGACCATTCCTATGGTCTGTCACCAGTTCCTTCCCTGATCCAGTGTAAGTAGACACTGGAAAACTCAGGTAACACTTTGGAGTTCTCAGAACATGGGAAGCTAGGATCAGGAGAAGCAATTCTTGGACCATGATGCCAGGGGTTGAATGATTGGCACACACCCTGTCTGTGATGCCAACATTTCAGGCAACATTACCACCCCCATTAGACAAGGCAAAGGGCTTCAGAAACATGTGGATGGTTGACATCATTAATAGTTGCTCATGGGGGACCCAGCCAGACCACCCACACTACGTCCACTATCCTCAAGGCCAGGTGGGAATGGGCAACGATCTTACGGTATTTAAAATGTCATGACTCATCTTAGGCTTCAGGGGAAACGCAGGGATGAAAATCACATTCTCAGAACCCTTGACAGTTTGAGTATTTCTCTCCCTTTGGAGACTAAGACTGATTTATAACAAAGAAGAAAACAGGAGTCACACCTGGATATAACCCCAGCCAGTAACGTTCTTAATTGTAATTTTCTCATTTGCAAACCAGGAAGTAGATGTTTACATACCAGGACTGTCTCTGAAGCATCTATAAAATTCTTTTTCTATTTTTTAAAAAAGATTTATTTATTTATTATGTATACAGTATTCTGTCTGCATGTATCCCTGCCCACCAAAAGAGGGCGCCAGTTCTCATTACAGATGGTTGTGAGCCCCCATGTGGGTGCTAGGAATTGTACTCAGGACCTTTGGAAGAGCACACAGTGCTCTTAACCTCTGAGCCATCTCTACAGCCCATTTTTCTATTTTTTTTAAACTTCTTGTTTATTCTTTTGTGTCTTTCACCTCATGCACCTCGGTCCCATTGATCTCTCCATCCCTTTGTATCCACCCTCTGCCCTTGCAACCTCCCCACAAAATTAACTAAAATAAAATTTAAGAGAAAAAATAGATAGATAGATAGATAGATAGATAGATAGATAGATAGATGGATGGATGGATGGATGGATGGATGGATGGATAGATAGATAGATAGATAGATAGATAGATAGGTAGATGTATCTCTTTATGGAAGCTGTAGTGTGACAGAGAGTCACACATTTTACCCTTTATCCATACATCTTTACTTGTAAGTGCTCATTGTAAAGAGTCATTGGTCTGGTTCAGGGCCTCTGGTTTCTGCTACACAACTGATGCTGGGACCTCACTGGGACTCCTCTTGGATATTCTGTTGTTGCCCTGTGTCATGGAGATCCTGAAGCTCAAGCAGGTCATAGATGGGGTGGATGTTGGAGTGGGTGAACTCAAGCCATAGTTCTGGGCCAGGGTAGTTGCATGGTTGGTCAGCCCGCCAGCTCTCCCCTGTCCTCAGGACCAGAGTGAGGGTTACCCTAGCTAGCTCACCCTCTGTAGCAAGAAGCAAGGGATGGAGCCAGCTCTCCTGATTTCATGCCCTCAGATGAGCTCTCTCACACCTACACCACCAGGGCCAGCCCTACTGTGTTCTCTAGATCCCCACCACCACACCCCAGATGAGTAGGCAGTACCAGCTATCCCAATCTTAGCCTTAATGGCTGGCTCACCCTTGTCCCTGTCTACAGGGTCAACTCCACTGGGCAGCCCAGACAAGGTACAGGGTCCATTCTCGAAAGTGCAGCAGCTGGTGAGGAGTTGGGCAGCTCCCCCAACTGCTGCAGGTGGCACAGGGTGAGGGGAGGAAGGCAACTTTCCCACATGGCAGAGGAGAGGCTCACAGGGGCAGCTCTATTGTGAAGCTTGGGGGAGGTATAGAACCCTTTCTCCTAAGTACTTCAGCCAGTAACAGCCAGTAAGTTTTTCCTAGTGGTGCAGCCTGTGAGCGGCAGGGGGCCAACTCTGTACAGCCCTATCCTCTGGCAGTTTGAGGCCAGCTGAGGATTCACACGGAGTCCCCAGTTCTAACTAAGAACAAACAGCACCAAGGTCTGGTGCTGCAGTTCCGTGGTAGAAAACCCATCAGTGTGTTTTAGGAGGCCCTGACTGCATGTCCCACAAATAGACAAGCTAACCAGCTCCTGTGCAGAACTTCAAGGTCTCTTTGATGACTTTCCCTTCAGAGATGGGGAAAGTGAGTGAGTGTGTTCAGACAGCATGACAGGCAGGCAGAGGGGCATTGATCAGCTCCTAGCTGCAGGGGAGCCAGGGCACATGCAGTGACAGCTGGAGGTGACGTAGGCTTGTACACCCTGAACCCAGGCTAGCACACACTGTTCTTCCAATGACCTTTAGAGTGTGCACCACTTGTGCCCCTGCTCACCTCACCGACATGGCTGGGCCAGCCTGCACCTCCCCCTGGAGCCCCTCCCCTGCCTTCCAACCAGTGACATGTCCATCCTGATCCTCCACCTTCTCTCATACTTTTGGCATCTGAGGGACCAGTGTCTCCTGTGCCCTCTCTACCACTGCACAGCCTTCCAGCACCATAGGTGGAGAGCAGCCTGCTGGGGCTCAGCAGGGCAGGCAATCCTGGCTCCCTCTATCAGGATAAAACAGAGACAGAGAGAAGGGTGACAAACCCCATGTCACACAGCAGCCAGGGCAGAGAGGTGAGGGAGACAACAGCCCTGACTCTGAACTGAAGAGAAATCCTGGGGATTTAACACTCCCGGGCCCCTCTGTTCCACTAGAGCTGCCCTGCTGCAGAGTCTGCCCCAGTGTTAGGTAAGGCTGGGGTGCGATGGTCCTCTGGACTCTGCACTGAATCCTCTCTCAGTCCCCTTTCCCTCTCCCAGAGCCCTTGACTCCAGTCACCAGGTGCACATCTGAGATGCAAGGAGACTCAGGATGGACATGTCAACTGGTTGGAAGGCAGGGGAGGGGCTCCAGGGGGAGGTGCAGGCTGGCCCAGCCATGTAGGTGAGGTGAGCAGGTGCACAAGTGGTCCACACTCTAAAGGTCATTGGGAGAACAGTGTGTGCTATCCTTCAGTAAGCTTTAGAGTAGCCTGGGTTCAGGGTGTACAAGCCCACATCACCTCCAGCTGTCACTGCATGTGCCCTGGCTCCCCTGCAGCTGGGAGCTGAACAATGCCCCTCTGCCTGCCTGTCATGCTGTCTGAACACACTCACTCACTTTCCCCATCTCTGAAGGGAATGTCATCAAAGAGACCTTGAAGTTCTGCACAGGAGCTGGTTAGCTTGTCCATGGTGGCACTCGGGACTGAAGCCAGAGCCTCAAACACACTGAGGGGCTTTCCATATGGAACTGCAGCCCCAGCCCTCGGTGCTGTTTGTTCTTAGTTAGAACAAGTGTCTCCGTGTGAAGCCTCAGCTGGCCTCAAACTGGCAGCAACCCCCCTGCCTCAGCCTCTGCAGTTCTGAGGTTACCCATGTGCGGTCAGATCTGCTGTTGTAGAATGTCATTTTATGGTGTGTTACATTTGTGTGTGCTCTGGAATATTTGTTTAACAATGTACAGATGTGTTACTTTTATTTATGCTGCATTTGTTTGACTCTGTGAAGCTGTGATTCTTTGCCTGTCTATAGCACCTGATGGTCTAATAAAGAGCCGGATGGCCAATAGCAAGGCAGGAGAAAGCATAGGTGGGGCTGGAAGGCAGAGAGAATAAATAGGAGGAGAAATCTGGGAGGAGCAAGAAGGAGCAAGAGAGAACAAGGAGAGGCAGACGCTGGGGGCCAGCTACCAAGCCACCCAGACACCCACCCACCCAGCCAGCCAGCCATGGAGTAAGCGTGAAAGTAAGATTTATAGGAGCAAGAGAAAAGGAAAAAGCCCAGAGTCAAAAGGTAGTCAGGATAATTTAACTTAAGAAAAGCTGACTAGAATTAAACCAAGCTAAGGCCTGATATTTATAAGAAAGAATAAGACTCCATGTTGATTTATTTGGGAGCTGGGTAATGGGACCCACCAAAAGAGTAGGACAAACAACAACAATCACCTGTTAATTTAAGGGTAGATGAGATGTGTAGAATGTGTAGGTGAATTTCTAAATGGTCTTATTAAATAAAAAACACAGAGCCAGAAATTGGGGTTAAAGCCTGAGAGAGATCAGAGGGATAGAAAGAGCCACCAGCCAACCTCACCTCACCGACACCTCAGCTTCCAAAAAAAAAAAAAAAAAGCTTTTTCCTTTATACTCACGCCTATATGCCTTTCTGTTCTGTTCTTCCATTGGCTCTCTCAGCCCAACTACATCACTTCCTCTTCCTGCCCAGCTCTGTCACTTCCTGTCTATCTGTACAGACCTCCAGACCTCTATGGTTGGTGATGGGATTAAAGAAGTGCATTACCACACTTGGCTCTGTTCCCTAGTGTGGCCTTGAACTCATAGAGATCCAGACAGATCCCTGCCTTCCAAGTGATAGGATTAAAGGCGTGTGCTACTGTTGCCTGACTTCTGTGTTTACTTATAATGGCTAGCTTTTTCCTCTGATCTCCAGGCAAACTTTATATATTAAAGCACAAATAAAATATCACCACAAGAGTGTCCACCCTTGTGCACTGCCTGTGTGAGTGTGGGTCTCATACTCTATTTATACATCAGTGAGCCTCAGGTTATGAAAAAGTTAAATGCTGAGGCTCTGTGATCCAGTCATTTGCTTCTAGAAATATCTTACAGTAAATGACCCAGTGCAGAAGTTTCTTACAAGAAAATATCCTTCAGCTGCTGTACACATGAAGATTAGAAGTTGCCTAAGGTTGAACACATAGGGAGGAGGGCAGAGGACTGAAAGGGCCAGAGCAGGCACAGGACAGGGTCTGACAGGATTCCAGCCCTGGTGGGAGGCAGGATCCTGCACAACAGGGAAGGTGTGGGCTCTGGGAGAACATTGTGGCCCCCATGAATTTAACCCTTGTCACGGGGCACAGACCCTGATGTGGGTGAGAAGCCACTCACAGTCACATGGGGAGAGGAAGAAATGATGCTGTGTGTTTAAGGGAGTGGAGATTCACATCTAAAAGTTAGGGTGTCAATCAAAACATCTTGGGGTTAAGTGTCTGGTATAACACTACTGTGAATTCTTGGGGGTGTCAACAAACCTTTATGGTCTTCCCTCCACTTTCCAATGGGGCCCACAGCAGTCCTCATCTCATGGAGGACATTGGTCCCCTAAGGAGGTGTGTATGAGGAGCCCTGTGTGTCACAGACGTAGAGATTATGCTTGCTATTATCATCAGATTGCATGTTCCCAGCAAGTAGTTGACAGAACATCTATTCCCATTTCTCCAATGTGTAAATCATATATATACCAAGTCCCTAGCTGGTGACATTCTCAATGACAATAACAGGACAGAAGGGCTCTGACTTGGTCAGGGTGAAGGATGAGGGTTGACCCATGTGACTGACATCTGGAAGGCGCAGTGCAGGGCCCGCTGGAAGAGAAACACTCTGGCTGGCAGTCCTTTGGTCCTTCACTGCCACCTTGGTGGAACCACTGGGCCTCTGTCCCCTTCCACCTCTCTTCCTGCAGCTGTCCCCATTTCATCTCACAGTTGTAATTATTGTTGTTGTGTTTCTGTCCTCCCTCCAGCCAGGACACCTGGAGAGCTGTAGGAAACCTGTCAGAAATCCTGTGGTTGGCGCTGTGCACCCAGAAGCCCTCATGGCACTAGAAGGTAGTCAATTTCCTCTTCTCTGGCTGCTTCCAGCTCACAACAGTCCCAAAGAAGTAGAAATGTGTCACCCTGTTCTTGTCTGAAGCGGGTCCTTTTGGTCTTCTAGGCCCCCCTATGTTTTGTCCCTGTGTATATAAATGTGCTGTCTTGACTGAACAGTATAACACAGAGGCTCACGCACTGAATACTTGGGCTCCAGTTGGTGTTACCATTTGGGGGGTTATGGAACACACAGGACAGGGAGCCTTGCTGGAGAATGTCCATCCATGTGTGTGGGCTCTTAGAGTTCATAGCCCTGATGAGCGTGCTGTGCATGCTTTAATCCCAGCACATGGGAGGCTGAGGTAGGTGGATCTCTGTGACTTTGGGACAAGATTGATCTACACAGTGAGTTCCAGGCCAGCCAATGCTACATACTGAGCCCCTGTCTCAAAAATAAAATAAAGCAAAATAGAGTCCATAGACTTGCCCCTTTCAGTACAGTCCATGCTTCTTAGGTGTGGTTGAGATGTGATCTCTCACCTTCCAGCACCTGCTTCTGTCCTTTCCTGCCACTCTGGACAAACCCAAACAAATCTTCATTAATATATTTCTGTCATGGTGTTTTATCTCAGCAACAGAAAAGTACTAATAGAGATGTTGGCTCGGTAGAGTTAGCTCATTCTGGGAAGAACCTGACAGTCTCAGTCTCTCTCTCTCTCTCTCTCTCCCTCCCTCCCTCCTTCCTCCCTCCCTCCCTCCCTCCTTCTCTCTCTCCCTCTCTCTCTCCCTGCTATCTCTCTCTCTTCTCTTTCTCCCCTCTCCTCATCTCTCAGTCCTCTCTCTCCACCTCCTCTCTTTTGCTCTCTTTATTGGTCTCTCCCTCTCTGTCATTCTCTCTCTCTCCCCTATTCCTTTCTCTATTCTCTCTCTCTCCCATCTCTTTCCCCTCTTACCCTCTGTCTGCCCTCTCTTCCTCTCTTTCCTCTTTCTCTCTGCTCTCTCCTCTCTTTCTCTTTTTTGTCTCTCTTTCTCCCTCCCTCTATATTTCTCAGTGTGTGTTTGTGTGTGTGTGTGTGTGTGTGTGTGTGTGTGTGTGTGTGTGTGTGTGTATCTAGTCTGTGTGGGTAGTAAGGGTAGCAAATATTTGCTGTTTCTATAAGTATATGTATATAAATAGATAAAAATATAAATATATACACACATATGCATATATAAATAATTGACTTTTTCATTGGAGACAAAAGGAGCACTAGGGAGCTCAATGTCACCCATGGCTGTTGTTGTCAAGGAGATTGGGGACACTGAGGAGAGGCTCCTGCTCTGCAATGCAACAGGATAGTGCAACCTGGGCAAGGCCCCAGCCAGCTAAGCTTCAGCTTGTGAAGGGAGAAAGCCCAAAGCTTTCTTGTTTCTCGAAAGCAATTGCTTCAGTATATTTAACTGCTGTTGGTGTGGTTGGATGTGACAAGGGTCCATCCCAAGCTGGCAGCCAACCACGGAAGTGCTGTCTGTGTGCGATCCTGGCTTTAGAAACATGAAATATGAAAGGGTCAAGCGGTTATGGATTCCTTCTCCATGTTGTCAGAGAGATATGAGTCCTCTCATGCTCAATATACACTGATGTTAATTCCACCTTCTTGGAAAATTCTACTATTGATAGAATGAGTTAATGTAGAACACATTAAAGGCTCGAAAGTCACATTTGAAGGCACTGGTACCACAGTGTTTGACAAGAGACTTATGGTGAGTGAAGGGAAGAAGGAACTTCAACAAAAGGCCTGTGGTTTCTCACAGCAGTGGAAGCCAAAAATCCATGATGAACATATGTCAAGTTGGCCGCAGTAAGCACCTCTTCCTGGTGTGCAGAGGGAGCAGGGTCACTACATCTGTACATGGTGTCTCCTCTGTATGTGTGGAGAAGGGTCAGGGTAAGAAACAGCCTAGATGGAGGTGGACACAGAGACACATGTGTACTTATAAAAGATAATGAAATACTTCTGGTATTCATTGTCATAAGGACCCCAGTCCCACTGAGTAGGGGCCTATATTCATGGCATCATTTGGGCTTCATTACTTTTTTTCCTTAAAGGTTCTGTCTCCAAATACAGTTGCTGATCCTAAGAGGTTTATTTTTTTAAGATTTGGGGGACATAATTAAACCTCCAACCTTGGAGACCCCATTAGGACCCATAGGCAAATCCTCGGGAACATGGCATCTGTCCACCTGCTGCCACTTACCATTTAATCTCATCCGCACTGGCTTCTAACCTCATTCTTTCTCTTGTAAATAGTGGCAAGACGCTGCATTGAAGAACTCACTGATTATCTCACAGACACACTCTGCAGAGAGGATCTGAAGAGCCTGATAACTGAGGATGGTGCCTGGAAGGCATTTGTGGAGACAGCAGAGTTGTCAAGGTAACCCGCATGGTGCACCCAGCACTGCCCGCCAGACCATGAGGATGAGGGATTTTTCCCTGGTTGAGCATACCCACTCTAGGCAGTCACAGGGGGTGGGGTTATGGAGACTCCTTCTCAACCATCCAACAGGAGTGTCTCCATCATATTATTCCAACCTTACATCAATTGAAGATATGGCCCAAGATGTCAGGCCCATTTCTGCCACCTACTAGTTATGCATCCTTGGCAACCTAGTTACCACTTCTGTCATCGACTAGTGATGTAACCTTGGCAAATGAGTTACCACTTCCCAAGTTTCACCATCATGAAACTGTAGCCTGAGGAAATAAGAATATGGGTGTGGAGTTCTCAGAATGTGGGCAGTACACAGTGGATGACCTGAAGGTTAGCTTTGAAAGACAGTTGTGAAAGTGGGGAGAGATCAAGCCCAGGGGTCTCCTGTAGGACTGAGGACTCAAGAATTTATTTTGAGACTGGTCAGAAAAGTGTAGACATGATCAACCCATGTCCCTGGGTTCTGACTTAGTCCCTTTCCTCCCATCTAAGGAAGTGTAACAACAGCAGGGTCCTTTGTGGGCCGAGGAGGCAGAGAGACCACAGTGCAGCTGCACAGAGCTGGGTGACAGCCTGGGAGGAGCTACAGGTCAGGGAATGAAAGCCAAGTGCCAACATCCTTCCCAAAGCCCAGCGACCAGGACCAGGGTCACAGCCAGGGCCCAGGTTGGGAATGAGAATGACCCTAGAGAGGAGGTGTATGGGGATGCTAGCACAGCAGGGCTGGAAGGACAGAGAGGAAAGGAAGGCACAGAGATGAGGCCCAGCTGAGGATGTGTAAGAGAATGAAGGGACATTTATCTCCCCTCCCCAACCTTCCCTGACTGCATGGTCCATGGGTGTGCAGGGCTCTTATCTTTGCTGCCGAGTTCTCAGGTGGCATTTGGGACTCTCTTCTCTTTTGTAAAGCTCCCAGAAAATCAGGAAGGCCTGTGGCTATGCAAAGAGTCCAAAGTCAGTATAGTTTGAGGGTGGCTTGCATAATTCCAGAGTCTGAGTACCCCATATTGCCATCCCAGAGGAAAATACTTCTCCTGTTGCCTTGTCCAAATTCAGGGGATTTCCAGACTACTGGTTACTATGGGTGGTCCCTAGAATCCTAGCACTTTGGTGTGTGACCTTGCTGTGTTAAAATGTGACACTGTCACAGCCTGTGGTGTCTGTTTGCCTGTCTGCAGGACCCTGAACTAGAACTTCCAGGTGGTGAGTCAGGAATGAGTGATGGGTGGGAGTCACCATGGAGCCTGTGTTAGTGGCATCTCTTCTGCTCTCAGCCACTGCCTTGTGAGCTCCAGCCATGGAAGGAAAGGGCTTTGGGCATCTGCAGGGCAGACAGCAGGCAATATGATCTGGGAGGTGGGGAGCTCGTATGGCTTTGTGGGATCTGTTTGTTTGTTTTGTTTTGTTTTAAATTCTCAAGATGACTAAAGGGCAAATCTGAGGAGAAGGTCCCAGTGAGTCTTCTTTTCTTTTTGACACCAGCTGTTGATGAAGGATTGCTCCAAATCAACTACAGGATTAGGAATCACCTAGAATGACCCATGGAACTCACATATAAGATTTTTATCACATAGTTACAGTTGGCCATGGAGCATAGAGGGTTTAAATGAGCTGATGAAAACACCCAGAAGCCAGATCAAGGAGAGCTTCAAGCCCAAAGCTTCTTGTCCTCAGGACACAGTGTTGTTCCGCATCGAGAGTGTGACAAATCACATGACTGCTGCATACCAGGAAATCCCATGTCTGCTGCACACCAGGAAATCCCATGACTGCTGCACACCAGGAAATCACATGACTACTGCACACTAGGAAGCTCACCTTAGGAAAAAAAAAATCTTCATCCTGAAGCAGGGTCCAGCCACCAGGAGGACACTGCTCAGAATTGTTGCCCTATGCGACAGATGTGGAGCCACTTTGTATGCAGAGAGAGCTAGGCACTTAAAGCAGTCTGGCAGTGAGTACAGGAGACAGGACATCCCTAACAGGGACACCAGATACAGATCAATTCCAGTGACACAGGCCTCATGGGAATCTTCCGAGGGTCCATGCCTTTGGCCTCTAGTTCCTCTGCAGGTCAGAAATGGCTCCAAAGTTCCCACTACACCCCACATCATTAAGGTTGAGCATTTCATAAGAAATTCTAGGGAACAGATGTTTCTCAGATCCTGCATTTCCTCACTTTGAAATTTTTGCAAATATTAAATGAAGAATCTTACATATGGGACCCAATTCTACCCAATACAGACACTGTGTACAGTCGGTGGTGGAGTTTTATGCAATGCTTTTAAAGTAATGTGTTGTCACTGTGTGTTGTCACATGGAGCCGGATATGGAGCTTTTGACAGCTTAGGTCTGGGAGCTTTTCAGATTGTGTTCGGTCTGTCTATCCCACTGCAGAGCTCCCCAGGCAAGCACAGACAGTCCTGCAGGGTGATACTGCATGGACTGAAGATGACTTCCCAGCAACTCAGGGCAGAGCAGAGACTCTTGGGAAAGGGGTATCCCACACAACACACACAGTTCTCTCACTTAAACAATATTGGCTCTAATCTCACTTCCCTGTGCTCATCTACAGGGTTCCCACAGGGAGTGATGACTTTGACCTTGAGGGAAGGAATTTTAATTAGAGTCTGTCCCTACAGTGTCAAGATTGCACTTTACATACTGACCTGTATAGACTAATGACCATGGGTATCTATGATGTACCAAATGTTCATGGTAGATAGTGAAATTATGGAACTCTGTAAAATCATTTTCTATTGGGTTTTTACTATGAAGGTACCTTTTGAACAAGAGTTTGGTTTTTTTTAAAGCCTGTTTTTCTCATGCACTTGACCTGTTCTGTCACAGCGAAGAGGAAGCCGCACTGCGTGATGCACTGAAGGAGCATTTAGCACAGGAGCCCACAGATGAAAATGATGGACCTCAAAAGGAGCTGAAGAAAAAGAGGTTTTTGGAAGAATTTCCTCAGTTGAAAAGCAAACTTGAAGAACACATCAAGAAGCTCCAAGATCTGGCTGACCATTTTGACAAGGTGCACAGTGACTGCACCATCTCCAGTGTGGTGGCTGACTCCACCAGCACTGTGTCTGGAGTCCTGGGCATCCTGGGTCTAGTTCTGACACCCATCACAGGAGGGACCAGCCTGATGCTCTCAGCAGCTGCTTTGGGGCTGGTAGCAGGTATGACCAGTGTCACCACCACCATTGTGGAAGAGTCCAACAGATCATCAGATGAAGCTGAAGCCAGCCACCTGGTTGGAGCCAGCATGGACATACTGCATGAGATTATGACCATCATGCCTAAGATTAGCGTGAAACTTGTTAATACGGGGTTGGATTTAGTCAGTGCCTGTAAAACCCTCAAGGAGCAGATCAATACCATCAGGATGGCCAGAGCCAGTTCTCGAATTGGAGCACAGGCCACAGAGAGCATCTCTGCTGAAACTTCAAAAAACGTGGGGAAAGCCTTAGGGGGGACGATTAGAGCAATAGGCTTTACAAGTATCTTCCTTGTACTGGATGTGTACCACCTTGTGACTGACTCAATGGAATTATTCGATGGGGCAAAGACAGAGTCGGCTGGAGCACTTCGGAAACTGGCTCAAATGCTGAACAGAAAGCTGCAGGAATTTGAGCAGATGCACGAGGCTCTGCAGTCAGACCTGCCTCAGTGACCCCTCCCCCAAGCAGCTAACAATTCAGGGGAGATGACAGGGGGTGGGTTATGGGAACAGTGGAGGCATACTTTTTACAAGGGAAAGAGCTTGAAATAAAGTCTACGGAACCGAGCATTGAGTTTGTATTTCTGTGGCTGAGCACAGCGAGATCAATGCAAATAGCCAGTGATTCAAGGAAAAGACAGAACCTGGAGTCTCAAACAAGGGGCCCCCAGTCTTTACAACTTAAGGAGTGGGGAGTGGGATGGAGACATCGTGGATGTGAACAGCAGAACTGTAGAAGAGCCAGCAATGCAAGACAGGAAACCTGGGGAGCTGGATATGGGAGAAAAGCCAGAGTGGGGGTTCTGGCCTGAAGAAGCCACAGCAAGTGGCCAATATCCCCTCCCCTGAGGGAATTGTCCCTATGACCTCTGGGCTATTCTTCCCAGAGTCAGCAGTATCAACTTGCCCTTGTGTCCTCCAGCAGTGACCTCTGAATAGTGATAATGGTGATGATGATGGTGATGGAGATGATGTTGAGATGGTGGTGGTGATGGCAAAGTAGATGAAGTTCTTGACAAGGAGCCTGTCCTACAATGGGACAAGGTCACCTGAGAGACCAATGACATTGAAGTGAATGTCTGTGTGCTGTGATGGGTCAGTTCTGGGGGTAGACAGTCAGGGCAGATTTGCATGAGAAGTCAAACAACCTATGGTTTGGAGATGAAGTCAACATGTTTGTGACAGGAGACTCAGTGTGTGACTCTCAGCTTCCTCTCAAGATGGGGGAGATGTGCTGGTCTAGATAGTGTCCCGGAGCAACTAGCTCTTGTCCTCTTATATTTATAGATTTGTGTTCAATAAGCATTACCTGTCCATCTAGACAAGTGGAGTATAAAGCAGTCAATTGCAACAGAAGGTGGAATGGGAGTTAGAAAAGGCAGGGTCAAAATGACATCCTGTTATCTTTGATGGAGAGCACAGTGCCAAGCAGAGGGAGGAAGGAAGCCTGGTGGGCTGCCACAGAGCTCAGAGGGAGGGGTTATGTGTGATAGCCAGGATAATGGTGACATTCATCAGAGTCAGAGTATGACTGCTCTAGTCTCAGCTAACCAGGCATGCCTCTAAACACTGACAGCACTGGAGTCCCCTTGCAAAGTCCCACATGCCGCTGCAATGACAGAAAGGCCTTGCAGGGAGACAGGTTGGAGTTTCTCATGGCCACTCTTGTTGCTGAGACTCGAGATGGCTGAATTGAGGCCAAGCCAGATCTAACACATTGAGCCTGTGTACTGTTGGCCCGCCGGCTCCTCTAGGCATTGGTCTCTTGACTCTCATTTACCCCTGGTCAATAAGCTCATAGATCTGAAGTGTTGTGACTCATTTCAGGCACACAAGCCTAAGAAAGCTTTTCAGAACCTTTGACAGTTTGAGGATTTCTTACAACACAAATCTTAAAAGGTCTCATTCATAAAAACAAATCCGGAGACAGATATTGGGATGAATGCTGAAAGATTAGAGAGACAGAACACACCAAAGCTTACCTCACCTTTCCAACTTCTCAGCTGATCCTGTTTCCTCAGACTGAATGCCTCTGAGTCCTCACTCGAATGGATCTCAGCTGTTAAAAGCTAAACGCTTAAAAAGGCTCTAGTTCCTGGTTCTCACGCCTTATGTACATTTCTGCTTCCTTCCATCACTTCCTGGAATTGGAAGTATGTGTCCTTCCCAAGAAAGACATGAGAATTCAAGTGCTGGGATTAAAGGCATGAGTCACCATGCCTGGCTGTTTCCAGTGTGGCTTTGAGCTCACAGAGATCCAAATGGATCTCTGCCTCCAGAATTCTAGGATTAAAGGCGTGTGTTACCACTGCCTAACCTCTGTTTAATATAGTGGCTGTTCTGTTTTCTGACCCACAAATAACTTTATTGGGGTGCATAATATATCAACCACAATTTCTCTTCTACTGGAGATCTGAACTGGTTCAGAATGAGCTCTCAGCATGGCATCCAGTAACCTTCTCTGTGGTTTGCAGTTCTTGGAGGTTTGTCTCTCATGGTTCTTCAGATGTCCAGCTGGACTGAGCCAAGCCCTTTCTGTGGGGTTTGGCCAGGGTGGCATGACCATAGTGGCCTGGCCCCTTTGTGCTGACCCTTCCACCCTCCACTTGGTGAGGATAATACATTTTTAAACTTTATTTTATATAACATAGCTCCCTTTATTTTACATACACACCACAGTTTCCCCTCCCTCCTCTCTTCCTGGTCCCTCCCCTACCTCCTATCTATTCACCTCCTCATCCCCTCCTCCTCAGTCTCCATTCAGAAAGGAGCAGGCCTCCCATAGGTTTGAACGAAGCATGGCACATGAAGTTGAGGCAGGACTTAGCTTCTCCCCCTGAATCAAGGCTGGGCTAGGTGATCCAGCATGGGGAACAAATTCCCAAAAGCCAGCTAAGTGCCAGGGACAGGTCCTCATGTTCCTGCTAGAGTCTTACAAACAGACCAGGCTACACAACTGTCACACATACTCAGATGGCCCAGGTTGGTTCCATGTTAGCTTCCTAACTGTTGTTCCAGTGTCCAGGAGTTCCCAGGAGCTCAGGTCAGCTATCTCTGTGTGTTCCCCCATCATGATCTTGACCCCCCCCCAGCTCATACAATCCTTACACCCTTTCTTCAACAGGACTTCCAGGGATCCGCCCAGTGCTTGGCTGTGGATCTCTGCATCTAATTCCATCTGTTTCTGGATAAAAGGCTCTCTGATGACAACTAGGTCATCAGATTATGGTAGATGGCCAGTTCAGTCACCCTGTCTCCTATTGCTAGGAGTGTTAGCTGGGGCCATTCTTATGAATTCCTGGGGGTTTCCCTGGCACCAGGTTTCTCCCTAACACCGAAATGCATACCCCCCATCAACGTATCATTTTCATTACTCAGTGAGGCTAATATTAACACGAAGCAGAATTAGAATAGCATCTATTGGATTGGGATCACATTCCCATTGGTTGACGTTTCCTCTGGACCAAAGTCATTAGCGGAGGCTCCAACTCTGAAGTAACAAATATTAGCATGACTTTCTTGGGGTGTCACTGTTCATGCTGAGCAGGTCCCTAGAAAATCTCCAGAACTCCAGATGGCATAGGCTCTGCTTGTGTCCTTGGAATTAGAGATAGAGGTATGAGAGGGAGTCCCAACCCCTGCCGTATGAGTCTATGGCCCTATCCTGACTGTTCAAGGGTCTATGAATATTCCAGTCTGTTCCTCTGTCTGATTAAGCAATCTCCATCATGATCGGCCTGTGGCTCAGGGAACATTTACATGGTCCTGCATTTCAGTGTGTTTTTCTATCCCAGCTAAAGCCCTGCTGCTGAAAAAAGAAGAATCAAGAGCAAGAAAAGATCTTTTAAATTGCAACAAATAACTTTCGGCCAGGAAGCATGATCACAAGTCTCCTTGTGTCAAAGGTTGCATCCTGACTTCCCTCTTAGCTCAGGCTCTGAGTTGTGGAATGAAAACCCATGTCTCCTTCCTAGCTCCAGTCTCCCCATCTGCAAAATCACAGCACAACCCCATTGCACATGCGTTAGTTACACAGGGATTTGAAAAATGGGATAAGATTTGTATCTTAAGGAATGATTGTACAACTCCAAATGGTGAAATAAATGAGTTGCAAACTCTAGTGTGTGGTCACCTGCTCTCCCTCCATCAAACTGTGAGGACATGGCCATCAAGCCCCAGTGATATTTGTCTAGGATGAAATAGGCCCCAAAAGAAAGGGTTATGTTGGAACCTGTGTCCATCTCCTCTCAGTTCCTTCTCTTGTGACAAAGCAGAGATGCCCCGCAGACATCCAACTTCAGATCTCTGGTAGAGCAGAGGACTCTGGCCCCTCTCCAAAGGTGCCATGAGAGTATAATGTGAGGTGCTGGGCTCTGCCAAGAGGATGCTGGGGACTACTGGGACAAAGCAGTGCAGGCTGGGCCTGTGTAAAGGCAGATTCCAAGTGCCATGCTCACCAACTTCAGCAGACCACGTCAGCACCAACCTCTCCAGAGCCCGGGACTGCATGAGGGGTGAGGAGAGGATGGTGTGCTTGGGGAGAGACAAGCATGGGACGAGTCCAGGAGCTGTGGAGAGTGAAGTCTGGATAAGGTGGTGGAGCCTACAGTGGCAGATTTTTTTTTTTCTTAAAGACTATGGAGAATCCCCAATGGGCATCTGGTGTGCAGAGAAAAGTCTAGAAAGTCAGCCTGAGGTTGGTCCTGTGAAAGGGAGGACAAGGACCTGGGTGGGGCTCAGGACCCGAGTCTGGGGTCTCAGGTGGATCTGAGCTGCTCAGAGGAGGAGGCTTTCCCTCCCCCTTTGAGTCTTGACCTTTGTTAGGTTATCACAGATGCAGCCCGTGGCAGCACCCACACTCCTGAGGCCTGCATCCTGCTCAGATTCAGCCAGAGCAAGATTCTTTGCTAAGTTGGAGAAGGTGTTAAGTTCTCCAGTGTGCTCATCCTTACCACAGCTCTAGAGCGGGTGTGGACCCATTTTATGTCCACACTCAGTGACAGTAGAACTGGGCTCTCAGCCGGGTTGGGTGTGGCTGTTCTCCTGAAGCACCAGAGCTGCCAGGGCTCAGCTTAGATGACAGAATGTTTATGATATGACAGGGGATCCAAGAGGGAAGGAGAGGTGACGAGATCAGGAGGACAGGGGACTAAGTCGGCCCGTCCTTGGTGTCAGGTCTGTAAAGCTGGTTCTCAGGGGCTGCTACTGAAGCAGAATGGGGACAAAGGCTGCCTTCTGAGATAGAAGGCACCCACCTCCCAGAGAGGGGTCCTCACCCAACCTGTCTCTGAGGCCTTGTTCTATGCCAGGCTTTGTGGGGAAACGGAGGCTGCGGAAGAAATCAGCTTGTCCAGGATCCTGGAAAGGAGGGTGAGCAGTGGGTGGAGGGCTTGTGTCCTCTGGGCCTCACCACCTGGTGTCAGCTCAGCCTGTGGGGGATGGGGAAAATGACAGGCCCTATCTTGTATATCTGTGTGAAGAAATAGACAGACAGCTGGACATAGAGACACACGCCTGTAAACCCAGCATTTGAAAGAGGCAGTGACAAGTGGGTCTCTGTGAGAGTAAGGCTGGCCTGGTCTAGACAATGAGTTTCATGACATCCAGAGGTACAAGGTGAGACCGTGTCTCAAAAAGACAAAAAGAAAGAAACAAACAAACAAAAAAATAAGACAGACACGGATATACACCCATATTCTGTGGTCAGACTAAGCTAGCTCTAGGAAACCATGTGTCTCAGCCACTGTCCTATGGGTCTACATGGTTACTTATTACCCGGTCATTCTTTCTCTTTATTCTGTCTCAGGGGAGAAGAGCACCTCCTGGTTGTTGTAGACTATGGTTTGTCTGTCTGCTTCCTTAAAGTTTGCCAGTGAGGTATTTCTCAACCATTTGTCCAAAGCAAGCAGCTCTGACCCCCACACTGTCTCCACAGATACACTTTGCTGTCTCCATGCCTGGGATGTAGGGCACCTGGGGGACCCTTGCTGGGCCATAGAGAAAGAGGCTGCACAGTTGTTCCTGGTTACCAGCACTAGCTGACAACAGGATCATGTAAATTCTGCTGATCCTAGAGGGAGAATAGGGATTGGCTAAATGGAAAGTGTAATGTGGAAAAGCAACCTGAGGAAGCTGTACATCCAGGGCTGAAAGGGGTTAGGGAGGCCAGCAGTGGGGAGATAGATGGTGTGTAAGAGCCTCAAATGGGAGGGAAAGAGAACAATGTTTTGGGGTGGGAGGAGCCCAGAACAGGCCTGGAGTCCTGGAAGGTCCCTCTATTCGGGGGAGGGTGACGAGGGAGTGGCTGCAGAAGGCAGCAGGGCTTGTGTGCTCTGTGGAAGCCCTTGAACCTGACACCAGGAGAAGCTAGAAGTTCTGACCCCTGTGGTCCCTCCTAAAGCAGACACAAGGTGTCCCACTACCACTGGATAGCTCTGCAGTCAACCTCAGTTCTGCCTCATCTGGAGAGCTCAGCCCAGCTGGGGAAGGAGGCTCCCTGCCTGGGCTTCCAGTTCACCAGGAGCAGGACAGGGCAGACTCCTTCAGAGATCCCTCAAAGCACCTACCCAGGAGACACTCATCCAAGAAGGGAAGAAGAGCTCAGTCCAAGGCAGGTTCAGAGTTGCCCAAGAGAGCCTCCCTCCACCCCAGTGCTGAGGATCCAGAGTGTCATGCATGCTAGAGAAGTGCTCTAGCACTAAGTCACATGCCCAGCACCAGAGGATCATGGGAGAACGAGACCCACAGTGCAGATGCTGTTACCAGTGTGGGGTCACCAAAGACTCTGTCTTATCCTGACTGCCCACTGTCCCAGGTCTCTTTGGTATATGGTTCTCATGTCACTAGGGACCTGCAGCCCATGAAGCAGGAAGAAAGAGAAAGGGACAGTCAGCCCTCCTGTCACACCTGAATCTATAGCAAGAGCCCCAGAAGTCCTTTAGCAACCTTCCCTTAGTTTCTGGCCTGTGTCATGGTCACTGTTAGTTTGAACATGCCTCAAAATTAGAATACTGGATGTCCAGATGTCCGGTGTCCTAGAGGAGAGGCAGGATGGGGAAGGCAGAGGAGTGGCTTCTGCACTGGGATGCACATCTGGGACCTTCGGAGCCTCTGTGCTGCTGTGATGAGGTCACACACCAGCTGCTGAGGAAGGGAACCTCTGGGAGCCATGGCCACCTCAGACAGGCTTCACAGGGACCTCACAGATGTGCTGGTTCATTCATTCCTCCTACATGACACTAGCAACATACACCTGCACAGTCCATGTGCATCAGCCATAGATCTGGGACACTCCTGTCAGAGTCAAGTGAGTCAGTCAGGTGTTCTTCTCTCAGGTAGGAGAATGCCCACCTTGAGTTCATGGTATTAGTCAAGGTGATGGGAGAAGCCACTGTAGGATGTAGGCTTTGGTGACATTGGTTGGAAGACCACCTCCAGTGTCTGCTGCAGAAACCGAGGAAGGATCTGTCCACAGGTGTTTCCATAAACCCTGTCACTACAGGGAGTCAGCCAGAGGAGGGACATCTTGAAAATGTCAGTCTGTCTTGGGGGCCAAAAGAGAACCTCTCAATCTATTCTGAGACCTTGAATACAATGAAGCCTGCAACTAGATAATTAGTAAGACTGTGTAACTCAAGGACCTAGGACAACAGCCTTACCTGTGCCTGGGATTCTGGCATCACACACAAGACAGAGCAACCCTGAAGGCAGGGGGACTCCCTTTTCTTCCTTCATTTCCTTCTTACGCTTTCTATTAACATGTATAAATTAAGTATAGTGATGGGTTTTCTCATTACATTTTCATCCACGTATATGATACAAATTTGATGGCATTCACCTCAGTTACCTTCCTTTGCCTCTCTCACTTCCGCTGACCCCTCCCCATAGCTAGTCACCCTTCCACTTTCCTGTGTTTTTAATTTTTTTCTTCTTTTGTGGTCCTATTATCGTGCTAGGATTCATCTGTGACTTTACAGCTAGCAGCTTTGCTTTCCGAAGCTGAGTGTGCCTCTTTTGTGGTTCACACATCTAGAATCCTGATCTCCCTAATGCTGGTGACTCTGTCACAAGTGCTCCATATGACTGATACTTGATGCATTCACACTACAGCATTCCTTTCTTTAACTTATTGTTTTTATCCCAAGGAGAGAGCAGATGCGTCATAGAGGAAGCCATTGGGGACTTCCTGTACACACGGAGCAGAGAGAATCTCCAGCTCCTGATGAGTGAAGATGAAGTCTGGAAGAGGTTCACAGAGGAGGCTGCACTGTCCAGGTCACCTCCATGGGCCTCCATCACTGCCCCTACACACTCTGCTTCATGGTTTCCTCTGAGCAGGCACACCATCCTCAGGAAGTCCTCAGGGTCAATTCCTGGTACTCAACAACCCAGGAGGAGTATTTGCTCATTACATTCCTGGTTTCATTGACATGGCTGTGATTTACCATATTGAAATTTCCAAGAAAGGCCTACCTCCGATGTACTAACCTGAAGTAGCTCCTCAAATATGCATCTGCTAGAGCTAATGACTTTGGGGAAGGCTGTTGCTGAGAAACTAATCTCACTCAGATTTTCCTGTCATAGACAGAATATAGCCAGGTCCCAAGACAGGAAGTGACAGGAATGCTGTCCCCGGGGACCCGCAGATGCTTGTTCCCTTGAACCTTCAGGAGCCAGACCTCCACTGTATAAGTTGTCCTCTGCATTCTCTCTTCTCAGCTCTCACCAGAACAGCCCCAGGTCTCCTCTACAGTGCTCTAGGGCTTCTGTACCCACAGGCCCAACGCTGTCCACACTCCTCCCACAAGCCATTTCCACACACTACAGATCACATCATCAGGTCTGTCATAGCAACACTCTACTCCTTGGTAACAACTCTGTGTTAGTTACTTCTCCTATCATTGGGAAAAATAACTGACACAAGAAATGCTGAGGAAAAGGCAGTTGATCAGAGCTCATAGCTCAAGGGTGCGGTCTTTCTTGGCCGGGATGTCACTTGGCTGGAGCTTGAGCCAGCTGGTCACATGGATTCTTCTGGATTCCTCCTTTATCACTTTGTGTGTCCAGCTCTCGGGATGGGGTCACCTATGGTGAGTCTTCCTTTCTCACCTACACTTCTCTGGGGATGACCTCTCAGCCCCCAGAGGTGTATCTCCTGGGTGATTTCAAATCCCATCAAGTTGATAGTGAACATGGCACATGGCAAAGGCTGGTGTCAGCAGCTTCTAGGGCAGTCCCAAGGAGCCTAGGTTTCAGTCAAGGAAAGAATCTTTTCAAGTCAAATTTATCGTCCAGATTTCTTCTTGAGTCTTGATCACATACTGCCCTCAAGACTAAGCTCTTTACCACCAAAGACATCAAAGTTTACAGTGTCCAGACCTTCTGGAAGAAAAAAATGATACGAAAATCCCTCTCACATATCATGTAGTTAAGGTTGAACATCCTTCTATGGGAAATGGATATTCTCAGAGTCTGTTTTTGGCTTAATTTTGACATATTTGTATACACACAATGAGCTCTCTTAAGGAAGGGAGACCATTCTGTACACAATAATTACATAGCACAGATGTAGTTCTAGATGATACTTTCATTGCACCCGAGTGAGCTCTCTCGCTGCACATCAGGATCCCAGTATACCCTGCTGCTTCATTTGTGTGTTCATGCTGGCACCAACCAGGCACCTGGCTTCAGCTCCAGCAGAGGACCTGCTCTTCCTCCCCAGTCGCAGGGATAGCACCACTGCAGCAGCCGCTGCTTCCAACAACCTAGTTGCTGAGAGCAGCAGACCACCCCCTGCTGTGAAGGGTGTCAGCACTGACCCAGGATGCCCAGGACTCCTGAGGTAGTGCTGGTGGGGTCAGCCACCATGTTGCAGGAGAAGGTTACAGTCACTGGTCAAGACGGTCAGCCCGGTTGGGAATTTCTGGATGTGCTCTTCAAGTTTCTCTTTCAGCCAAGGAAAAGCTTCCCAAACCCTCTCCTATTCTTCATTTCCATTGAAGATTTCTGTTGTCAGCCACTTTCACATGCACTGTACCCTTCCTTCTTCAGAGCATCAGGAACAGCAGCTTCCTCCTCCCTGAGACCGGAGAGGGCTAGTGCATGAGAGTTTGTTTAACTCTAACATGGCCCCTTAACACCCATCTTGTTTAAACCACACTAAATATTGTCAAAAAGAATTTACCTAGGTCCATGATTTGCCATGAACATGTGGTACAACAGAGATGCCCAGGATCCTTCGTCCACAAAGGACAGTGTGTAAAGTATCATGGTGATAAAGTACCATGGTGACAGGACCTTGGTAAGATGCCTTCACTCAGTGTCATCACTACCAAAATATTTGTAACCTCTGAGGATGAGCACAGGGTTGTGGGATCAGAGCAAATACTCTGAACTCAGAGAGTGTTAGTGAGTTATGAGGGATTATCTTTCCAGAGAGTCTTCCCTCTCCCTTGGCTTTTGGAAAGTCATCTACAGCCTGTGCAGTGTCCAGCCTGCAGGAATATCTATAGTGATATTTTATTTGTATTGAAATGTGATTTACTTGTATGTTAATAAAGTTGCCTTGGGGTCAGAGCAAGCCGTAGCAGAAGCTGGGGGGTAGTGGCGCACGCCTTTAATCCCAGCACTTGGGAGGCAGAGCGAGGAGGATCTCTGTGTGTTCAAGGATACAGCCAGCATGGTGACATGTGCCTTTAATCTCAATACCAACCATAGAAGACCTGGAGGTCTGTATAGACAGGCAGTGATGAGGAGGTCATGTGGCTGGGTTTACAACCAGTGAGAAAGCAGAACAGAAAGTCTATAAAAAGAAAAAACACACAGAAGTAGGCCTCTGGCAGAGAGGAAAGACAACAGAAGCAGTGAAGGGTAAGATTTTTAGCTCTCAGCTATTGCGCTGACCTCTTGGCTTTTAACTCTGCAATTGGCTCTGTGTTTCTTATTTAACAAGCCGGTTACATCTACATTTGGCACCCAACGTGGCAAGAATTCATTAAAAAACCACTTGGCTTTGCAGTGGGTTTGGCTTCCCGCCTGGGCGGGCCCAGCTCCTTAGCTCGGGCCTAGTTCTGGCCTAACTCCCTAACTCGGGCCTAGCTCATCTTAGGACTCAGGCCCAACCTACCTTAGCTACAAGCGGTTACTGCCGCAGCTGGAGTTACTTGCTTAAAAAGCCCTTGCTACGAACAACTCAGGCCTGCGGGAGCTACCGCTAATTGCAGTAGCTACACGCAACTGCAGATTGGCTGCTTTTGGCTGAAACGCCAACGCACGTGGTCTGTCAGAGATTAAGGAAGCCAGAGCCCAGGCTCGACTCGGCTCAAGTGGGAACATGTGGTTGGATTCAAGCTTTTAGTCAGAATGTGGCTACTCTCTCTCTCTCTCTCTCTCTCTCTCTCTCTCTCTCTCTCTGGATTCCCACCTCGGATGCTAGGTAGCTGTGTTGAAATTCCCTCTGATTTCTACTGTTCTATGCAGAATTGGTAAGTCATTTATATCAGATATTTTAAAGGAAACTATTTAAAAGAGATTTTTTTCCACATTAAAAAAAAATGGGTTTTATGTGTACATTGGAAGAAAACTGGGCTTTGTTTGAAAATTTAGGCAGTCTGACAATGGAACAACTATATGAGAAGATTAATGTTGGTTGAATTGTGTACATTATTATTCTTATCCTTATTTTATAATTTAAAAAGATAGTCTATTTAAGTGCCAGGATAAAAATTTTAGAAAAACCTGTTAAACCTATTAAAATGAATTATAGGGAAATTCAGATTCAGACAGAAGAAATTAACCGTGAAGTTGTTTCAGGATTGGATTATAAGGTTACAGAAAGAAAGCCTGTTTTCACATAATCACCCTTAATTTATCTGGTAACCATAAAACAGCTACCTGGTCAAGTGAATACACAAAATACTTGGACTCCAGTTGAAATGTTAGACTTACAAAGGTTTAAGGAGGCAATAATATCTTATGGCATACGTTCCCATATGTAAAGCAAATGTTAAACTCCTGGTCATCTTATAATAGGATTATACCACAGGACTGGCAGGAGCTGGCACAGGCTGTTCTAGAACCCGGACAGCAGCTTCAGTGGCAAATGTGGTTCAAAGAGGAAGCTAAAAACATAGCAAAACAAT
The DNA here is from genome assembly GCF_903995425.1 of Onychomys torridus. Lineage (NCBI taxonomy): Eukaryota > Metazoa > Chordata > Mammalia > Rodentia > Cricetidae > Onychomys > Onychomys torridus. The sequence continues at coordinate 2,368 of NW_023413936.1, read as the reverse complement.
GTAGGGATAAAAGTATACAAGTCTTCCAGGATCAGCTTGTTGGAGAAGGCCAATATGCTGCAGTACAAACACAATGTTTATATGATATCCAAACTCTAATTCTATGTTGAATGGCAGCCTTGAATGCATGGGACAGAGTTGAGGAACCAGGAAAGAAAACTGAGTCATTTGCAAAGGTTATACAGGGCCCAAAAGAATCTTTCACAGATTTCTTACAAAGACTGACTTTAGCAGTAAATAGAATGGTCCCAAATTCAGAAGCTAGCCAGATAATAATTGAATCTTTGGCTTTTGAGAATACAAATGTAGCATGCAATAGAATAATCAGGCCATCAAAGGCAAGATCTGCACCCTTGGAAGATTGAATTAGAGATGGTTAATGTTGAGGCTCATGATCATGATAATATGTGGGTAGGAGAAGCAATTTCAAGAGGTTTGAGGAATGTCAGATGTTTTGGATGTGGAAAGCAAGGACATTTGAAAAGAGAGTGTAAATGGCACTTCTAGAAACAATGTTTCTTCAAGGAACAATGGCAACACAATGCCCCTTCCTTCTGGAGCATGTAGAAGATGTGGTAAGGGAAGACACTGGACCAACGAATATAGATCAACAAGGGACAGACAAGGTAGTACTTTGCCTCAATCTTTGGAAAACTCCCAGAGGGGTCTCAGGCAGGCCCCTATGGTGAATCCAGTTCAGACCTTTCCTGCAATCATAGAGGAGACCCCTACTCAGAGTAGTTAAATAACAAAATGTCTATTGGAATAAACCAGGCTACTCAGAGTAATGGAACAACTGAGACAGAGAGAACAGAAAATTCAGGAGAAACCATAAAGAAAAATTTTTGGCAAACTTCTATAAATGAACAAAGACCAAAATTAACAATAAAAATAAATGGTGTTTTGTTGTCTGGTCTGGTAGACACAGGTGCTGATGTGACCATAATTGCACCAGAATTTTGGCATCCATCTTGGCCTCTTCAGGAGGTAAATGTTCAATGTTAGGAATTGGAACATTATCTCAAGTGAAACAGAGTGCAAGATGGCTTGAATGTATAGGCCCAAGGACAGAGAGGCAGATTAAAACCATATGTGGATAACATAGCTATGAACCTGTGGGGTCGAGACCTTGTTACAATGGAATACTCAAATTAACATCCCTCCAACCTCACAAATAAATCATAAACTAGCACATGTTTCTGAGAGAAATATTAGAAGGTATTATTCTAATGAGTGGTCACCAGCCATCCATATTATACAGAAACAGGGCACAAAAACTGATGATCTTCCAAAGACACCAACAGCTCTACCTTTAAAATGGTTAATAGAGAAGCCTGTATGGGTTCATCAATGGCCTTTAACAACAGAGAAGCTCCAGGTTTTAGAAGAGCTGGTAGAAGAACAGTTAAATGCTCAGCATATTGAAGAATCTACCAGCCCTTGGAATTCTCCTGTATTTGTTAATAAAAAGAAATCTGGTAAATGGAGAATGGTAACAGACCTTAGAGCAATTAACAAAGTAATTCAGCCAATGGGCTCTCTACAATCTGGAATTCCTTTGCCTACTCTGTTACCTAAAGGATGGTCTCTCATAGTTATCGATTTAAAAGACTGTTTCTTTTCAATACCCTTACAAGAAAAAGACAGAGAAAGATTTGCTTTCATGGTGCCTACTTAGAATAATTCTCAACTGGTTAAAAGATTTCAATGGAAAATCCTCCCACAGGGAATGTTGAATAGTCCAACCCTGTGCCAATATTTTGTACAACAGCCCTTGGAAGTGATATGTAAAAAATTTCCTAAATCTATAATTTATCATTATATGGATGATGTTTTACTAGCTGACTCAAATGCAGATACCTTAGAAAGAATGTTTGAAGAAGTAAAGAAAATATTGCCTTGCTGGGATTACAAATTGCTCCTGAAAAGATACAAAGAGGAGATTCTATTAATTATTTAGGATATGAAATAGAGCTACAAAATATTAGACCTCAAAAGGTGCAAATTAGGAGAGATCGACTACAGACTCTTAATGACTTTCAATGATTATTTGGAGACATTTCTCATCTACAAACTATTGTTGGGGTAAAAAAATAATAAACTGAATAATTTGTTCAAAACCTTAGAACCTGACAAGGACTTAAATAGTCCAAGAGAATTATCACCTGAAGCTGAGAAATAATTGGCCTTGGTACAAATGAAAGTACATGAAGGACACGTGGATCATATCAATCCAAAGCTGGAATGCATTTTGGTTATTTTACCTTCTAGGCATTCTCCTACAGGAATATTAATGCAGAGAGAAGATATTATATTGGAATGGATATTTTTACCAAATAAACCAAATAAAAGTTTAAAAACTTATGTG
>NW_023413935.1:0-12419 GCF_903995425.1 Onychomys torridus | reverse complement strand
ACACCCCCCACCCAGAGAGATTTTAGATATTACCCAATTTAGCCTTTAGTTAATTCATTAGTCACTTCCCATTTAGGTTGCAAATGGTAATTAACAATCACTACCCCCTTTTGTGATTCTTATTACCCCTCAATTTGACCCAGAAAGCAGATAAACACTGCTGAGGAAATTCAGGCTGGGTGTCCTGGGTGGAGGGAAGGATTGTGATTTTTTGGGATATATAACTGTAAGGCAAGAGACAATGGAGAGAATTAAAGCGATTGGACCAAAGAACTTCGGTTGTGCAGATGGATTTGCCGACCTTAAAATAGATTCTCAGCTGGTTGTAGATTCTTCCCTGACCCTGGAAAAGAGATTAGGGGATGGACCCCTATAGTCTCTGTTAGTAGGTTTCATCATTCTTGATTTCAAATTTTACTTTAAACCTATGGTAATAAAAGTGCAGGCTATTAGAATGAGTCCAATGGAAGACTGAGACATAAAACTGCAATACAGGGGCCAAACCATTCTAAGAGGTGTGTGACTCAGGTCCATGGTGACTTTTGGGACCTGACTGATGTTGAAGGTTATGTCTGGGTCCATGGCCCTACACAGCAAGGTTCTTTGCCCCAACATGACTCTTTGGACAGTTGAGCAACACCAACTAAACTGACAGGAAATCTTAGCTTTGTTCATCAAACATTTCAGGAAATCTCTCAGACACTTAATTCTTTTTGTCACTGACTACTAGTGAAAAAATTCAGGCAAATTCCTAAATCACCAAAATTCATCTCATCAACTCTCAGAAAACCTTTAGCCTTGCATTTTTGGAGTTATAAAAACCCCATTTCTCCTATGTTCCTGGCTATTTTCTCAGTCTAATCATTAGGGAAAAACTTAATATGGCAGGAAATAAAACTTAGTGAATTTCACTCAAATATTTTGACGTCATTAATATTGAGATGAATTAAAAAGTCTTACTACTCATTAAATTAAGATTAAAGGTAACCTTTCAATGTCATTTGTTGAAGATTAACAGTATGGTTACTGTGATTAAAGAGAAATTCATGAGCCAGGCATGATGGCAGAGGCTGACTCAACTCTGCTTTTCTGAGGTCTAACTTGGTCCATAGAGCAACTTCTAGGAGAGGCAGACATGCTGAGTAGAAAGCAATTAAAAATGAAAGAAAGATGTAGGATTGAAACCATGATTACCTCTGAATTCCTGCTAAAATATTTCAGATGCCAATGATTTAGAAAGGAACTAGTCTTTCGGAGCTGCTCCATCCTCTTTAAGAAAGTAACTGTGATAGTATGGAGAAATGGTTCAGCAGTACAAGGTGCTGAATACCTTCCCAGAAGACTGTCATCCAATTCACTTCATTAAGGTCAGCTGACAACTGCCAGTAACTACAGTTATCCAGAAGATCCAACAGCTTTGGTCTCTGAGGTACCTTACTGTGTAACAGGGCCCACCTGTGTAACAGGGCCCAGACATTAGCAAGCTCCCATGAGTAAGATCAACTGTCTCTATGAAGGAAGTACCATTCAAGGTGTAAAACCCAGCACTAGTGTAAAAAAACAGTAACCCCTGACACAGCTAAACAAAGGCTTAATACATCAACATCCATAGTTCTGGGAATATCACTAAATGTTCAAACATTTTGGCTTCTGTATTGCCAATTTGGGTGAATTATTCTTTTTAACTGAAGTTTGTCAACCCAAAGTATAGTTATTTTTGCTTAAAACCAAACCCTGAGAAAGGCTTGTTGCTGCACTAGAATCCAAAATACCTCATGTGGCTGCCAGCTGGCTAAGAAAGACTTTCTATTTTTTAAATCCATTTTCAAAGAGTCTTCTCTCTCTTTCTCTCTCTCTCTCTCTCTCTCTGTGTGTGTCTCTCTGTCTCTGTCACTGTCTTTCTCTTCTTCTCTCTCTGTTTCTGTCTCTCTCTGTGTGTGTATTTGTCTGCAAGTCTTTCTATGTGTTACTGTCAGTTCACATATATAAAATTTTGTAATTAACTTAATTTTACATATCAGCCATGGATTGCCCCATCCTCCCTCCTCCTATCCCTAACCCTCTCCCCCAATCCACCCCAAATTTCCACCTCCTTCAAGGCAAGGTCTCCCCTGGGGAATCAGTCCAGGCAATTAGACTCAGCCAAGGATGGTCCAGTCCCCTCCTCCCTACACCAAGGCTAAGCAATGTGTCCCAGCATAGGCCACAGGCTCCAAAAAGAGAATTCTCAAAAGAAGAAGCTCAAATGGCTGAAAGACATTTCAAGAATTGCTCAACATCCTTAATCACTAGGGAAATGCAAATCAAAACAACTCTGAGATACTATCTTACACCGATCAGAATGGCTAGGATCAAAAACACTGAAAACAGCTTATGTTGGAGAGGATGTGGAGCAAGGGGAACTCTCCTACACTATTGGTGTGAATGCAAACTTGTACAGCCACTTTGGAAATCAGTATGGTGCTTTCTTAGAAAATTGGGAATCAACCTTCCCCAAGACCCAGCTATACCACTCTTGGGCATATCCCCAAGGAATGCTCAATCATACTACAATAACTAATGCTCAACTATGTCTATAGCAGCTTTATTTGTAAAAGCCAGAACCTGGGAACAACCTAGATGCCCTTCACCTGAAGAATGGATAAATAAAATGAGGTACATATACACAATAGAGTACTACTTAGCAGAGAAAATCAATGACATCATGAGGTTTGCAGAAAAGTGGATGGAAGTAGAAAATATCATCCTGAGTGAGGAAATACCAGAAAATTTTATAAGCCCACCTTTCTCAATGGGAGCCAATGAAAAATGGTGTTTGAGAGTACACTGAATGGGGTTCATGAATTAGGCAAAGATTACCTGTCACCTTACTTACTGATGCCAACTGTCCAAAGAGCCCACTGTAGGCAAAGTTCCAGTTGTAGATCCTACATGCCAAATTAGAGAAAAACCAAATTATGAAGATCCCAGGAGTCATCAGGTTCCTGTAAATCTGACATGGGAATTCAAAAAGTTTGTCTTTGGAGATTTTATCTTCTCTCTTAGGCTTTGGCTTCTACTAGATGACAACCTCACCCTCCTCTGCAAGGTGGTCATGTTTCAGGACTCCTACATCTCTGATCAGAGCAAGAAGCCAGGGATCCAGGTTACTGGTGCATGATGGCACATGACCTAGGAAAGCTGTGGCAAGGTTCCCAATTCACAGACTGCTGCCTGGTAGTAGCTAGCCAGGAAATGCAGGCTCACAAGGCCATCTTAGCAGCTTGCTCTCCAGTTTTCAGAGCCATGTTTGAACATGACATGGAGGAGAGCAAAAGGAACCAGGTTGAGATCCATGACCTCGAGCCACATGTAGCATGAATTGTTAGAAAGTCTTATTAATAAAAACAATCCCAGTGCCAGTTATTGGGGTGAATGCTGGAAGATCAGAGCAGTAGAACAAGGCACAGCCACTGCACCTTATCAGTTCCTCAGCGGATCCTGTTTCCTCAGACTAGAAGCCTCTGAGTTCTCATCCAGAATGAATCTCAGCTGAGCTGCTGCTAAAAGCTTAAAAGCTTAACCAGGCTCTAGTTCCTGGTCCTCACCCTTTATATACCTTTCTGCTTCCTGTATCACCTCCTGGGATTAAAGACATGTGTCACCTTGTCTGGCTGTTTACAGTGTAGTTTTGAAATCACTGAGATCTGGATGGATCTCTGCCTCCAGAATGCTAGGATGAAAGGTGTGTGTGTGTGCCACCATTTTCTGGCTTCTGTGTCTATCTAGTGGCTGTTCTGTCCTCTGACCCCAGATAAGTTTATTAGGATGCACAATATATTGGGGGACACAATATATCACCACATTTCCCTCTTTTTCTCTAAAAAAATAAAAGAAGGTTACAGTCAAGAATTACATTAACAATGTCCAGTCCATTAACATTTGACAAATTCAGATACAAATTTATAATTACTTATCCTATTTAAAATAAGTAGTTCCTTTACAAAAGTAGATTCAGAGTCAGGGATTTAGCTCAGTGGTAGAGTGCTTGCCTAGCAAGCACAAGGCCCTGGGTTCAATCCTCAACTCCACCAAAAAAAAAAAGTAGATTCAACAATCTACCTATTTATCTTATCAGCCACAAATCTTCATGACAATTATAGGCTTCTTTTACTCTGGGAAGGCACCAGACCTCAATAGCATGGCAGATGCTGTACCACCAGATGCTGACAAATATGATCTGGAGAATTTGAAGTTCATGTGCGAACATGCCCTCTGCAGAGACCTCTCTGTGGATAATGAACTTTGAAAATTCATGAGCCAGCTATGATGTGATAGTCTATGGCATTGATCAGAGTAGTCTGATGGCAGAGGCTGACTCAACTCTGCCAGTCTAAGGCTAACTTGGTCCCTAAAATAAATTCTAAGAGAGCCAGACATGCAGAGTGGAAAGACATCATAAATGAAAGAGAGATGTAGAAATGAAATCATGATTACTTTTTGAATTCCTGCTAAAAACATCTCAGATGCCAAAGCTTTAGAATACAAACTAGTCTTCCAGAGTGGTTCTGTCCTGTTTAAGAAAGTAACTGTGATAGGATGGAGTAATGGTTCTGCAGTGAAAGTTGCTGGATACCTTTCCAGAAGACTGGCATCCAATTTACTGCATTCCAGTGTAACTGACAACAGTTGGTAACTCCAGTGATGTCGTCATCCAGGGCATCCAACAGCTTCTTCTGACCTCTGAGGGCACCATATATTCATGGAGCACAGACTCACCTGTGTAACAAGGCCCAGGCATTAGCAGGCTCCCATTCCTAAGTACAACTGTGTCCATGACAGAAGTGCTATTCAAGGTGAAAAAGTCAGCATTTCTGTAAAATACACCCAAACCCTGCCACAACTAAAACAAAGGCTTAATTCACCTAAGTCCATAGTCTGGGAATATCTCTAGATGTTTAAATCTTGTGTGAAATACAATAACATTATGGCTTCTGTAGTGGGATTTCTGGCTAACTGTTCCTGTTAACTGAAGCTTGTCATCCCAGAATATGGGTTTTGTGCTTAAAAGCTCACCCTGAGAAAGGCTGGTTGCTCCATCAGAAAGCAGAATACCTCGTGTGGTGGCCAGCTGGCTAAAAAGACTTTCTATTGGCTTCAATATATGTTCAAGTAGTCTCTTTCTTTCTCTCGGCCCTCCCTTGGTGTGTGTGTGTGTGTGTGTGTGTGTGTGTGTGTGTGTGTGTGTGTGTTGATTTTTGTTGATCTTCATCTCTCTGTATGTGATTGTCTCTAAAACTTTCTGTGTTTTACTGTCAGTTCTGTTTGGCTATATTGACTGTTGGCTTTCTCTGGTGTGTGGACACCTCTGCTGCTTAAGACTTGTGCATCCTCCTGTTGGGAACCTGAATCCTTTTGTCTGTGCCAGGTCTCCTAGAGAACCACCTATCTTAAATAAAAGTTCCATCTGTCCCATTCATAGAATGAGTCTAAATGAAAATATCTTATATTGAGTTTTCCCTTAGGAGAGAATGTTCCTACTCTGGAGTACCTCCTCCCCTGATCCTAAACACATAAAGAAGAGTCACTGAGGCTGCTAGTTAGCCACCTGTCAAAGATACCTAAAGAGGAACCAAACTTTCAGAGATCAAAACCAGTTGATTGATTTATCCTGGATTTAAGGAAGGGCAGCATCAGAGCCAGACTTTGAGGAGAGGTAGGCTGGGAATTGCTGAGTTGATTGAATCACTGAAGTCTTGGTATATCCTCTAAGCTTACTGAGTCCCTAGAGACATGATGAACTGGAGAGAGATTATTGATGTTGGGGAGCATTTTACTGATCACATTCAAAGGGGACCAGTCACAAAAGCCCATTGTTGGTAACTGTTGAATATATTCTGCACCTTTTGGAAACCTGAATATTGTCTCACTTGTAAGGACCAGCACTGTAAGCATGGAAGTTCAAAGTTTAAAGAGGACAGAACTCACCAGTGAAGCATGAAAATCATTAGGTCTTGAGAAGCTGAGTCTTGGCAGTCAGCATGATAGAATTGAGAAGCACCTAGGATCTTCTCATAGCACACCCTTAACTGGATCTGGAAAAGTGTTTCTAAGGAGGATTATCTGGGCGGGACATGGGGAGGGGCAAGACGACCAATGAAAGTTTTTGAGACATTCTGGGAATGTGAGTCTGGATGGGAAGAAGACTGCCACTTTCACAGGTTCTTCCCTGTCTCTGTTTCTTGACCACCATGTATGAATGCTTCCTTCCTGCCCTCCATGTTGTGAAGACTGAGACCCCTGAATGGGAAAGGAAGACACCTCTTCCCAGATGATGTTAATGAAACAATTTAGTGTAAAAGCCTGACAAGAGTAAATAGTAGCTGTGGAATGAATATCATCCCTATTTTATTTAAGATGAACCACAATAAGCAAAATACACTTGTTATTGCTGATTCCCAGATGAAGGAGACATGGAATTAACTAAAACTCTAAAATGGAGGGCACAACAGATAGAAGGGTTTCCCCTTCAGTTGAAGAGGGTAGATCATCTTCAAGTACAGACTTTGAATGTGGAATGACAAAAACATTTAATCTGGATCTCAGGGCCTGAATACACACGCCTTTAATCCAGATCTTGAGGGTGGTAGCCACACCATAGACTGGGCCACACCCTCTGCTGGAAGCATATAAAATGATGTGGGAGCAGGAAGCTCTTGCTCTTTGCCTGCTTGCCCTCACCTTGCGACAGGTCCATCCCTTCCCTGGCGTTAGAGAATATTTGGAACGCCAGCACATACTGAAGACCACTGGACACATCCAACCACCTGGACTGAGTAAGTACTGGAATTGTGGACTTTCCCTTCACAGCAATCCAGTGTGAGATTAGCAGGACTGCATCCCTGAGTCATTCTAATAAACCCTATTGCTTCATGCAGAGTAAGATCCTTGTATATGTTCTGTTACTCTAGAGAACCATAATACAACATTTTTGATATGAGTGTATAGAATTTTCTAAAATATACAACAACTGTGTATAATTGTTAAAACCAGTTACCTATTGACCTAAGATTCAATCTAGACCTAAAATGGAGTGATGGAAGAGTCCCTAGTAGCCTAGACTGTGTTCTCTGAAACTAGTATTGAAATCTGTACAGAAAATATCAGAGACCCAAGTATCCAGCCCCATCGAATAGGGAATAGAAGAAAAACAAAAACTTAACATCTAAATCCTGTCCATTCTTGATCTCACAGTGGGAAGAGAAATTAATTGCTCTTTCTTCATTTTGTATCTAGTTAAAACTTCAAACTACCTGGATGAGAAATGGCAGGAGATAGGACAGACCAGAGATGGGACCACACTCAGAATTTCTCCTATGTGTGGACCATCCACAACTTCAGGTTTTTTGTGGAGGAAAGGACAGAACTCATTAGAAGTTCAACTTTCTCAACAGGAGACAATGAGATATGGTGTTTGATAGCATACCCAAACGGATTTGATGAAGTAAGTGCAGATTACCTGTCAGTTAATCTAGTTTTGCTCAGCTGTCTAAAGATGCATGTTTGGGCAAAGTTCCAGTTTTGGATCATAAGTGCCGAAGGAGAGAAAACACAAACCATGAGGATCTCAAGAGCCATTAGGTTTGTGCCAGGCCTTGGCTATGGATTCAAAAAGTACATCCTTCGAGATTTCCTCTTTTCCAATGCATCTCATCTTCTCACAGATGACAAGCTCAGCCTCTTCTGCAGGGTGAGCATTATCCAGGACTCCTTCAGAATCTCTAACCAGAACAGGAAGCCAGGGATTCAAGTTCCCAGATGCACATTGGCAGATGAGCTAGGAGAGCTTTGGGAGAATTCCCAATTCACAGACTGCTGCCTGGTGGTAGCTGGTCAGGAATTCCGGGTTCACAAGGCCATCTTAGCAGCTCGCTCTCCAGTGTTCAGAGCCATGTTTCAACATGACATGAAGGAGAGCAAAAGTAACCACGTTGAGATCCATGACCTGGAGCCACATGTCTTCAAGGCAATGATGGGCTTCATTTACACTGGAAAAGCACCAGACCTGGACAGCATGGCAGCTGCTGTGCTGGCAGCTGCTGACAAGTATGGCCTGCAACGTTTGAAGGTCATGTGTGAGGATGCCCTCTGCAGGGACCTCTCTGTGGAGAATGCTGCCCACACTCTCTTCCTGGCTGACCTCCACAGCTCAGGGCAGCTGAAAATCCAGGCACTGGATTTCATTACAGCTCATGCTTCTGAGGTCTCTGAGACCCAAGGCTGGAAGGCAATGGTGGGCTCATGTCCCCATTTAGTGGCTGAAGCATACCGTTCCCTGGCTTCTGCTCATCTCCCTTTCTTGGAGCCCCCTTTCAAATGCTTGAAGCCATCCTAGGACCTGGTCAGCTGTGACCTACCCTTGTCTCCCAGAAGCAGCAGCCAATGTTCTTTCCAATGACTCCTGGGTAGACTATGGTGTTTGTGGAGCATTTCCAATGAAACTGGGGAAAGATGGCATGGTGGCTCAGGGTGTAATACAGGTGTAAATGAGTTGATTGTCAGTTTAAGGGAGGGGAAGCACTGAACTATGTTGTACACTACCCTGGTCTGTACTGGTTTGATTTGTCAATGAATTGGAAACTGGAATTCATTTTAGTTGCTGACCCAAGCATGATACAACAGGGTTTCTTTGGTGAAACCTGTCTGGATTGGACTGAGCAGAACTTATAGTCAAAGACTCTGGAAAGGAGAAAATATACAGGAATGTTTGATTACAAAAGAAGCAAAAGAGAATGAATACATTTTTTTTTTCACCTAACTCTGTTTAGGACTGAAAAGGTGACTCTGTCAAAAGCAGTTTTTGCCCTTTAAGAGGACCTTTTGTTCAGTCTACCTCTTATCTCCATAGGCACATCCATCTCTATAAACAATACCTATCCAAATAAAATACAAAATGAATAAAAATTTTGAAATGAGTTTATGGATTCCAGTGCTGTTTCTCTTTGAAGACTCCCATTTTAGTCCATTTGGCTCTGCTCATCTGTGGAAGTTTTGCAGGGTCTTCCTGCCACACTCATGCAAAAACTGTGAGACAATACCTACAGAAATTCTGTTACACTCATAGATTGGAGTCTAGTCCAGTGGATATCAGTTATGCTTTCTCTAGCAGCTGATGGGAGCATATACTGAGATCCACATCCAAACATTAGGTAGAGCTCAGGGTTTCTCAAGTATCAGGGAAAAGCAGGATTGCAGGAGGGATCAAAGACATCAGGTGTAGAGAGCCCACAGATTCATCTAAATATAGCTCGTTTTGGCTCCAAGAGACCTAAGAGGCAACCACAGAGCCTGCATTGGTCTGTATTAAGTCCTCTGCATACAGGCTATGGTTGTTTGGCTCAGTGGATAGTGGGACTCCTAAGAGGGGAAGAATGAGAAGTCTCTGACCTTTTTGTCTGATATTGGGAACATTTTCTTACTTCTAGGTTGGCTTCTCTATCCTTGATATGAGGGTTTGTGACTACTATTACATTTTAGTATGTTGTCTTCATTTGATGACTCCAGGAGACCTGTGCTTTTCTGAAGGGAAATAGAGAAGTAGTACATCCCTGTGGAGGGAAGGAGGGGAGACTATGGCCAGATGGGATTGTATGAGAGAAGAAAACATTAAGAACAAATAAGGAAATATGAACAAATTAGAAAGATATTTGGGGAAGAAGTATTTGGACAGATTGGCAAAGGAACCAAGAATGTGGAGATCCTTTGTCTTCTGTAAATTCCCATGAAAGGTTCTTTAGGCTAAGGAGGAGGTCAATAATTAATTAGATATCATGACCCATTCCAGGAACTGTCAGACTCTTTCCCAAATTGCTTTTGGTATTGCCCCATGGGCCCATGATCACCATAGCCATTCTACCTGAGATGGAGGTTCTGCTTGTGATCAACAATGTAGATATCCACACATCAAGACTCACCTGGTTACAGCTGCAGCTATATATCAGATCTGCCAACAGCAAAGATCAACACAGAGACCCAGAGATGTCACATTCTCCAGGCTAACCATTTAACAAAGTCATGAAAGGATAACTACATTGTACCTTTTTCTCTGTGGAAAGGACAATCCTTCATTCTAGAGCTGGTTCCTACTCTAGATATAGATTTGCACTTCCCACCTGTAATGATTTTACCAAAACTACCACACAGGGATTAAGAGAATGCCTTGTCAACCATCATGTTATTCCACACAGTGTAGCTTCTGAGCAAGATTAAATTCACAGAGAGATAGGTGAACCTGTAGCCCACAATCATTGAATCCACTGGTTGGAGCAGGTTCACCAACATCCTGAAGTTGTTCTCAGGATGTTTAGAAGACACAGTTATGGAGCCAATGAAGTGGCAGCAACCCAGAGGGCTGGAGTAGAATTCTCCAGGAGGCTGATTTCTCCATAGCTCAGATCCATGGATCCAGGCACCAGGTGGTACTATTATACCACTCAATATCACCCCTAGAGACCTCTTGGGAAAAAAAGTTTCCTTTCCTTTTATATGACCTTAAGATTTTTGCTTGGAAATTTTGATTCCAGTGTGATTGGTGGTGTGGGGCAGTGCTCCTGACTGGAGCTACAACAAACAGATCATTGACCTGGGAGCTCAGACTTCTCCCAAGCCACACTGAGCTTCTGATGTCCTTAATCCAAAAGGCCAAGAATAAATAACAGTGTTAGGAGGGGTGAATGACCAAGATAAAGGTCAGGAAATTGCATGGCTTCTCCACAATAGAGGTAAGAAACATAATAGCTTGCAGGCAGGAAATCCTTTAGGGTGCCTCATTTTACCATATATTCCAATGATTAAAAACGTTCGGACACTGTAATAGGCTGATGCAGGCAGATGACAAAAGATACATACACACCATGAATGAAAAAATATATCACGACTCTAGTCAAGTGGCTAAGATGGGTAGTTATATTCCCACTAAAGGAAAGTAAACCATCAATCAATATGTTTTCAGTCATTTAAATATGCTTAATTTTCTGCCAAATTTTCTCCCTAATTTCACATTTGAGAGATTAGCCAGGAATATTGGACAAGTTGGGTTTTTATAACCCTAAAATATACAAGAGTAAGGTTTTCCTAGGGTTGGAGGGTTCCAGAGGAATTTTTGTGATGTAGGAACTTGGCTGCAGTTTCTCACCAGGATCCAATGACAAAAAGAAAATGGACCTGACCAAGTCCATGAAGAAAGCAAAGATTACCTGTCAGTTTACCTAATGTAGCTCAGCTGTCTAAAAATCCAAGTTTGAGCAACGTTCTGTTTTCAGTGGGTGAAGGACCCAGACGTAGTCTGAGCTTCAGCCAGGGCTCAGATGTCATCATTGAGCTGGATGGCAGCACAGGCCTCTTTCAATGGCATGGCCCCTCTATGTAGATTTATGTCTGTGTCTTCCTTTCAGTTCATGCTAATACCATGATCTATTTACCATAGCTTTGAAACATAGTATGAAATCAGGAATGGTGAGACCTACAGCAGTTCTTTTATTGTTCAGGAATGTTTTTGTTCTCCATTGCTTTTTGTATTTCCATATGAAAATGAGAAGGGTCTCTAAAAGGTATGGAAAAATTGTGTTGAAATTTGATGCAGATTGCTTTGAATCTGTATATTTGTTTTTGTAGAATGTCTCTTTTTAGATGTTAATCCTACTGACAAATAAGCATGGGAGATTTTTCCATTTTCTGATATCTTCTTCACTTTCTTCCTCAAAGACTTGAAGTTTTTTTATCTTACAAGTCTTTCACTTGCTTTGTTAGAGTTACCCACAGGATATTTTATATTATTTGAGGCTACTTTCAAAGTTGTTTTTGTTGTTGTTGTTGTAATTTCTTCCTTTCTCTGATTTCTTTCTGGTTCCAATTAGGAACCTTTGGCAAATGGCTAACTATTAATATCAGTGGCTATTCTCTATGTGGGTTTGGGGTAAGAATTTCATGTCCTGATCACCTCAAACTCTTGGTCTTGGACTTTATTTCAATGGGGAGACTATTATTGATTATGCTTTTACTAGAATTTATGATCTGTTTAAAATACACATCTGATCTTGATTTCATTTTGCCAAGTGGGACCTATTCTTTCTCATTTCTTAGTGTCCTTAGATGGATCTGGAAGAGTGTTTCCAAGTAGCATTATCTGAGATGCAAAGGAAAGACCACCACCATAGTTTTCTGAGTCATCCCAGTACTGTGGGTCTGAATGGAATAATGGCAGAAAAGAAGAGAGTTACCTTCAAGAGTTCTGGGCCTGCTTCCTGCTCATCATGTATGAGCACTTTACCTGTTCCATATAGTAAAAACTAAGACCACTGACAATTATGAAAAAACAAGAAAAAGTGACTAGTGAATTCTGCCAAGACAGGGTAAGATGATCTTCAAAAATTCCTGCTTCA